>NC_056741.1:1251909370-1252091870 GCF_019279795.1 Protopterus annectens | reverse complement strand
GCTAAATTTGGATAAATGCCAATGACTCCAAATAGTAGAGAGCAAACACAAAAAATAAGCATGTATGTACATATATACAAACAAATACACCATAATAGAGCCCCCCCAGCTAGCTATAAGATGGGCAAATACCCTAGGAGTACCACAGAGGGGAAGGCGGGTGGGTAATCCTGACTGCAGATGCATTCCTATCGGACATCTACATTTATGGTAGGTACAAAACTGTACTATGTCCTTCAAGGATGCATCTGCAGTCCTTACAAATGGGTAGAATACCATAGCCAAACTAGGGAGGAGGAAAAAGAGATTATGGTGTAGTTAGGATCCCTTGCAAAACAGCAGTGGCAAAACCTGCTCGGGATCTAGAGTATAAAGGTAAATTATAATGCTTGGCAAATGTATGCACGGAGGTCCAAGTAGCAGCCTCTATAATGTCCTTGGTAGCCACTCCTCGTAAGAAAGCTGTGGTAGTGGCTGTAGCCCTTGTAGAGTGAGGCCGGATGTTCTCTGGAGTTTTCTTTCCATGGTAGGAGTAACAAAATCTAATGCAATTTCCTATCCATTTGGAGATTGTCTGTTTTGAAATTGCTTTTTCTTCCCTTCCTGTAGCATATGCTACCAGTAGCTGGTCAGTTTTTCTACAGTTCTTGGTCCTGTCCAGGTAGTAGCGTAATTGTCTATGTACATCCAAGGTATGCAACAGTCTTTCTCCCCTGTTCTGTGGGTTGGGGAAGAATGTAGGTAGGTGGATAGCCTGATTTAAAGACACTCTGGATACCACCTTAGGCATAAATGTAGGATTCGTTCTCATGGACACTATCTTGATGGAAGATCAGGAAGGGTTGCACTGCCATTAATGCCTGTAGTTCAGATACCCTTCTTGCTGAAGTGATTGCCAGCAGGAAAGCAGTCTTCCATGATAAGTATTGTAATTCTGCTGTTGCTGCTGGTTCGAAAGGAGGAAGTGTCAATTTTTCTAGCACAAAGTCCAAGTCCCATCTAATCTACAAATATCCCCCTTTAATGTGCTCCCATCACTAGATACAAAGTCTGAAACCCTGACTGCTAAGCTCCAAATCAACAACTCCAAATCTATCTAATTTGCATGCATCTCCCCTGGTAATAATACCAGTACTCTTGAAAACTTACTTGGTTATCTCTCTACCCAACTACCCCAGGAGACCATTGTACTGGACGACTAACATTGACTGGTCTACATGCAGCTCCCCTAACCCTACTAATCACATAAATCTCTTTGGATTCTCTCAAATAACTACTCCAACTAGAATCCACAAACCTAGCAGTAAGGAAACCATACTTGACTGGATCCTTATTAATAACCACCCTGAAACCTATACACCAGGAACCCTTCCTGATGATATCAGTGACCATATGCTTACCTACGTAAGACAGAAAGTCCATATCCCAACGACTAATAATTTCAAAACCGCCCGTTCTAAAAAATTCTTTAACCCAGACAGCTTCCTAATTGAACTACAAGCTTGTGATTGGTCACCTATGACTCATCTTGAACTTGAGGAAGCAGTGGCATACTTTAATAGCAGATTTCTTCAAATCCTAGATTCCCATGCACCTTATCGCTCTTCTAGAATAAGAACCAAATCTGCCCCATGGCTCACAAAACAAACAAGGCAAAAGATGCTCCTCAGAAATAAAAATCTGGGCTAAATGGAGAGCCACCAAATGTCCATCAGACCACCTCCACTTTAAACAGTTAAGAAATGCCACCAAGAAAGACATTCTTAAAGACAAAAAACACTTCTACCTTCACCTCCAACAAACCAGTCAACAAACTCCACAAAAAATTTGGTTGGGGATTAACAAACTTATTCACCCAGGCCACTCAACTACTCCTGCCCCTGCAGGATTCAACCATATCAACTCCAAAAAGATTCCTGATGCCTTCAATAACTACTTCACAGAAGCCATTCTAACCCTAGCCAATTCTTTATCTCCTTTTACTGCTTCCCCTCTAAATACCTCAAACTTCATCTCCTACCTTTCAAATACAACCTGTATCTACATCTCTTATCTGTAGGCTCCTTCAAAAATTGAAACCTTGCACCCCTTCCGCTGACTGTCTCCCAGCTGAATACCTACAAATTGCCGCAAAAGCCATAGACTATCCCATCTCTATCCTTATTAATAGAACTATCTCAGAAGGCAAAATCCCTACCTTATGGAAAGTATCCCACATCATCCCTCTACATAAAGGTGGATCATCTATTGAACTATTTAACTTTTGGCCTATTGCCTTACTCTCCCCAATAGCTAAGATAATGGAAAAATGTATTCACGAACAACTACTTAACCACCTTCTACAAAATAATCTACTGACAAACTGCCAACATGGCTTCAGGCCATTCCATAGCACGACGACTGCCCTGCTATCCTTCACCGACTCTATAAACAAAAATCGTAAGAATAACTTTTTCCTCTGCACTATTTATTGACCTGTCAAAAGCCTTTGATATGGTTAACCATAACTTACTACTAGAAAAACTGAAAGCCAATTCAATCAATCCACAAACATTACAATGGTTTAGGTCTTATCTGGAAAACAGACAGCAAGCAGTACTTTGTAATAATAATCTGTCTACTTTACTTCCAGTAAATATTGGAGTACCCAAAGGCTCTATACTAGGTCCCCTTCTTTTTTCCTTATTTATTAACAATCTACACACAAACATTCCACAGGCCATCTGCATTCAATATGCAGATGACTCTACTTTAATCTGCACAGCTAAGAACATAGCCTCTCTCCAGTCCCTCACCCAAACTGTTTTCCATAATGTCGAAAATTGGTTTCTGCAACACTGCCTCCTCCTAAATCCCAAAAAAACAAAATTACTGCTTTTTACTCCAACTCATAAATCACCCCATCCATTCTCAATAACCTCTAACAATGCTACCAACATATCCCCAGATACCACAACCCGCCTACTAGGTGTAACAATTGATAATCGCCTCAACTACGATGACCACATTAACTCCACTATAAAGTCTGTTAATAAAAAACTTGGGACCCTTTATAAAATTAAACCCTTCCTTACCCCGTCTGCCAGAAAAACTATTGCCCAGACACATCTTATTTCTACCCTTTTCTACGCCTCTGCTATATATACTAACCTATCTAAAAACAACCTCTCCAAACTTTTCACCTGTTATAGCATAGCAAGATTCATCACTTGCTCCCCCTTTAAAACTCACCACTACCTCAACCTCAAACAACTGGGATGGCTAGAATTACAGAACCATATACTTTTTCAACAATTACTTATCACCCAAAAGATCCTACACCACCCCAACACCCCCCCTATCCTCACTAATATGATTACACCATACAAAAATCTGACTACGCTTCGCTCTGCTAATAAGCTCCTAGCTTCCTCGATTAAATCTAACAAAGCTGGTGACTCACTTTTCTCAAACACAGCAGGTAAAAACTGGAATCAGCTACCTTCTGAAATATCAACCCTTGCTTCTACTTCTCTATTTAAAAAACATCTTAAAGAACATCTTAATATTCGCTGGCTTTGTCCATGTGCAAACCCAGACTGATATCTCTTTCCCCTTCCTGCACTCACCTCTTTCTCTACTCCACTAACCTAGACCTCTAATTCTATTCCCTACACATTCCTTCTTAGCATGAGGATAATATAAAAGGCTCTTCTCTCCTTTGCATCTTTTTCAATATTATTATTGTGTTTAGTATAATTTTTCTTTTGACCAATGTTCCCTCTGTACTGTGATTTTAAGTGTCATTTTCTTTAGACCAATGTTGCCTCTGTACTGTGATTTTAAGTGTTTTTTTTTTTATATTGTAAACTTGTCTCTGTTAATGCTTGGAGCTTTTCTCCCCGGGCCTCTACTGAAAATGGACATATATCCAGTTAGACTAGCCCGGTCAACAAATGTAAAAAATAAAAATAAAAAAATAAATACATAAAATTATGTAATAATGCAATGCAATATAATCAAAAAACAGTAGTTGCAAGCAAATACACCATAAAAGAATACCCCAATCAGGTTGTATGAGGAGGTGTTAGCAGTTAGGCCTGTCCCAAGAGGGGAAGGAGGGAGAGAAACCTGGACTGCAGCTGTATTAGCACTCTAACATCTACATTTATGGTAGGTACAAAACTGTACTATGTTCATCGTGCATACAGCTGCAGTCATAACAGATGGGTAGAATCCCAAAGCTAAAAAAGGGGTGGTAGGCACTAGGTGGAACTAGGAGCCAGGATGCCCTGCAAGACTGCAGTGGCAAAGCCTGCTCTAGATTTGGAGTACAATGGTAGGTGATAGTGCTTGGAGAAGGTATGTAAGGAACTCCAAGTGGCTGCTTCCAAAATATCTTTGGTAGGAACCCCCCCGAGGAAAGCTGCAGAGATAGCTGTGGCCCTTGTGGAGTGAGATCTGATGCCTGCAGGTACAGATTTACCATGAAAAAAGTAACAAAAGCATATGCAGTGGGCTATCCACTTTGAGATTGTCTGTTTGGAAATAGGCTTCCCTTGAGCTCCTGCAGCATAGGACACAAAGAGTTGCTCTGATTTTCTGAAAGGCTTTGTTCTGTCCAAATAATAATGCAGCTGTCTGTGAATGTCCAAGGAATGTAGTAGTCAATCCCCTTTGTTTTGAGGATTACGGTAAAAGGTAGGTAAGTGGATAGCCTGATTCAAGGCTACCCTGGATACTACCTTTGGCATAAAGGACGGATTGGTTCGCAAGGTAACTCTGTCCTGATGGAAAATGATGAAAGGCTGCACAGCCATGAGGGTTTGTAGTTCCCAAACCCTGCGAGCTGAAGTGATTGCCAGGAGGAAGGCTGTTTTCCAAGACAAGTATTGCAGTTCTGTTGAAGCAGCTGGCTCAAAAGGAGGCAAGGTCAGTTTTTCTAGCATGAAATCGAGGTCCCAAGCAGGTACTGGTTGCTTGCTTGAGGGTTTTATATTCTTAGCCCCTCTGAGGAACTGTCTTAAGAGGGGGTGAGAGAATAAAGGAGGATCAGTGTTGTATTCTGCAGAAATGGCTGAGGCATGGATTTTGATGGAGGAGAATGAAAGTCCATTGCTTAGCATCCCAGCTAGGTATTTAATATTTGGGGTAAATTCAGTATTCCAGGATTCTGACCCTTTTTCTCATTCCAGGCACAAAACCGTTTCCATTTTGCAGAGTAGGCTTTTCTTGTAGAAGGTCTTCTAGCCTCTAAAATGACATCCTGCACCTCGTTGGAGAGTAGGGCCTGTTGTGAATTTAAGGAATCTTCCATGCGGCTAGATTGAGTGTTTTTACCTGGCTGTGAAGAGTTCTGAAGTTGTGCTGAGTCAGTAGAAGAGGCATTACAGGCAGGATCCATGGTGGGGAATGCGTCAAGCTTTTCAGGAGTGGGTACCAGTGTTGTCTTGGCCAGTCTGGGCAATGAGAATCATCTTTGGTCTGTCTGCTCTGGTTTTTAATAGAACTTTGGGCAGCAGAGGGAGAGGTGGAAAGGCATAAACTGTCATTGTTGCCCAACGGAAGGAGAGTGCGTCCACTTTCCAGGCCTGTGGATGAAAGGTCCTAGAGCAGAATTTTGCCAATTGGTGATTTCTGTGGGAGGCAGAGATCTATGTCTGGCCTTCCCCATGCTTGAGTTATCTTTGTGAAAACTTGAGGATGCAACTTCCATTCGTGTGGATCTGTCATATTTCTGCTTAGGTTGTCTGCCAGTGTGTTTTCCTTGCCTGGCAGGTACTGTGCTTGAAGCTCGATTTGTAATTCCAGAGCCATGTTCCAAAGAGACATGGCTTGCCTGCATAGGGGGTATGAATGGGTACCTCCCTGTTTATGTACCACATTACTGTGGTGTTGTCCGTCCTTATCAATAGCTGGCCTGGATGCAGTAGGTCTTTGAAAGCTATAACAGCATTTATTACTGCTAGCATTTCCTTCTGATTGATGTGTAGGTGCTTTTCTTTTTGGGGCCATTTGCCCTGAATGCACTGATCTGTCATGTGCGCCCCCCCCCCCCCCCAGGCGTAGTCCGAGGCGTCTGTTGTGATGACTTGATTTGCTTGAGGCTTGCAGAATGGGAGACCTGTGTTTCTTTGGCATGCTTGAGCCCACCACAGAAATTCCTTTTGAAGACATGGAATCAGTGGTATTATAGTTTCCAAACTGTGGCTGTGTTGAGACCATAGGTTTTTTAGGTACCATTGAAGTTTCCTCATATGCAGCTTTGCACATGGGATCAGTAGGATTCAAGATGCCATGAATCCCAGAGATTGCAGGATTTTCCTTGCAGTCAGCCTGGTGAAAGTCGCCAGTTTTCTGAAGTATTGAGTTAGTTGCCCTTGTTTCTCTGGCGTGAGGTAGGCCATCTGGGTGTTTGTATCCAAGCTGGCACCCAGGAAAATTATTGTTTGAGAGGGTATTAGCCTTGATTTCTTTTTGTTGACTGTGTATCCCAGAGAATTCAACAACATTATTACAAACACCAGATGTTTCATAAGTATGTGCTTGCTGTCCGCTTGGATCAGGCAGTTGTCCAGATATGGGTATATTTGTATCCCTTGAAGTCTGCAGTAGGCGATTACTGATGCCAGGCATTTCGTGAACACTCTGGGCGCAGTAGATAACCCAAAGGGCAATGCAGAGAATTGATAATGGGTTGAACCTGCAAGAAATCTGAGGTATCTTCTGCAATCTTGTCTGATTGGGACACGCAGGGGAAGAACTGCTGTAATGTGAGCATCTTGAATTTTGGCACTAGTAAAAATGTGTTTAGGATGGATAGATCCAAAACAGGTCTCCAATCTTTTCCCTTCCTTGGTACCAGGAATAGTCTGGAATAAAAACCTTGACCCTGTTCTTGTACAGGTACCTCTTGAATAGCTTTCATGTCCATGAGATGTTTAATTTGTTTTTGTGCCTCTGCCCTTTGATTGTGTGGCAGGTTTGGCATGCCTCTCATTTATCTTTTGTGACAATACGCCAATTTTTCGAAAATTATGCCAGTGTTCCGCCTAAAGATGCTGCCATTTGAGCCTTGCTTGGCATGCAAAGGGGAAGTCACTGGTTCTGCTTTCTGAATGGCTGCGAACTATCCTCACCACCTCTTTGTGTGGGTGCTTGCCATTGTCTGCCTCTAAATGATCCTTGAGATTGCCCTCTGCCCCTCGGGCGCCTGTATCTACCTCTTTGGGGTCTGTCCGTGGCTGGAAAGGACCAATTTTTGGAAGGCCAATTTCTACTGCAACATGGAGGTTGTACCTGTAGGAAATCTTTTACTGTTTGCATTGATTTTGCCTTTTCCTCCACTTTCTTTAATACCTCCTCAGCTTTAACGCCAAATAAAACACCTTTTTGCAGAGGAGCATCTAGTAATTTAGCTTTGACATGATCTGGTAAGGTTTGCTCTCTGAGCCAGGCATGTCTACGTATGACTGATCCTGTAACAGCAGCTCTACATGAGGCCTCTAAAGCATCAAAACCACATTGCAAGGTATGCTTATACCCACTTGCTCTGCACTATGTACCAAATCCTGCAACTCCTTCAAGTCTGGTTGTTCAGGTTGTGACGATTTGTTTCTCAACTGTGATAACAGAAATTGTTGGTACTTTAACATATGGAACTGACAGTTTAATGCCCTCATGGTTAAGGTGGCCGAGGTGTAAACCTTTTCCCCCCACCTTTCTCAAGCTCTGGAATCTCTCTCTGAAGGTAATGGATTTTTAGCAGTGGAGGCCTTAATTCCCTTGGGACCCTGTGATATAGTTTCTGGGTCAGTCGCATGGCTTTTGTATAGGAATTGGTGTGAGTCAGGAACCCAGTAATACCAGTCAGGCTTGACTGGAGCTGGAGGTAAAGAATCTGGGTTAAGGCAGGCCTCCGAATACACATCATCTAGAATGTCTAAGACAGGAGGTATAGCCAGAGGCCTGTGCTGAGTGAGCAAGAGGAAATCCCTAACCCTTTTCTTGGAGTCTGAGTACTCTTGGTCTTCCCAGTGGAAGTGTCCCCTCAAGGTATGTAAGGTTTCCACAAAAGAGTAATCCTCAGGGGGGGGAGACAGAGGGAAAGAACTCCTCTGCATCAGAATCTTCAAAAGGGGAGTAAGAATGTTCCTGGTCTACAGAATGTTCTGAAATAATGGAGGCCTGGTCCGAGGAGGGGGATTCTTCCTCCACTCTGGGTCTTTTGTCCGGTGGGGGGGGGGGGGGTTGAGAACCCCTAATAAGAGTAATCAAATCCTCAGCCATTTTAAGCATCTGCTTTTTAGGCATGGGGCCTTGAGAAGGGCCCTGAGGAGCCTGTCTTTTAGTATGCATGGCCGATTTAGACTTAGTGAAAGCCTTGATGGAAAAAGAGGAGGAAGGCCTGAAGACACCTGGAGAGGTGGCAGGTATATCTAAACTCTGAGTTTCACCGCCAATAGTGGCTTCGGTATCTATAGTCGGGGAGTGGGCCGAAGAGCCTGCGACCTCGGGCACAGAAGACACAGCCAATGAAGTGTCGTCGGTAGTCAGGGGCTGCGTAGGTGCCTCAGAGAACCAGACCACCTGTAGTCGGCTTTGGCATGGTGTCGGTGGAAGTCGCGGACCTCGAATGTCGGTCCTTATCTTTGCGTCTTTTAATCAAAACTGGAGTCGGAGTATCCGACGACATAATGTAATTAAATTTTTTGCCAAAATAGTGTTGGGCGAACTCCGCCTGACGCTTAATAGTGTGTGTCTGTTTGAATGTAGCACAAAAACGACAGGCCGAGACGTCGTGGTCTGGGCCTAGGCAAGGAAAGCAGAGGGAATGGAAATCCTTATGCGGTATTTGCTTCCCACAAGAAATGCAATTATTAACTTTGTCTGACATCGGTCTGAGGCAAGAAAAGTTTCCCCAACGGGGTACTTAGCTTTCAAGAAGACTTGGGTAGAAAAATATTCGTAATCTCAGGAGCTGGCCGACCGGGCACTTGCGAACTGCTTCTGCTTCGGGCACCGCGCGGCAAGAAAGACTGAAGAAAATGGCGTCGGCTGGATCTTTTATACCCCTGTCGGACTGACGTCATGGAGGAAGCGACGACAACCGACGCCGGACCAAGACTTTGGAATTCGGCCGACCGAGGACCCGCCTGATGGCAGGAAAACCCATCTGTTAAGACTGCAGCTGTATGCACGATGAACATCCATTGGTCCTGAGTAATGGACATCCAGTTTTTTGCACACAGGGCGAGTTTTCCTCCTAGGGGGTGCAAGTATTTGGCCATGGCTGGCAAGGATAATAGCCAAGTCACTGCAAACGTTTTCCATAAGGGGTGGCTTACCGCTCCCTGTTTTTTAAGATGGGAGCACTCTATTGTTCAGATCTCTGCATACCCTGACACTGTAGTCTTGGTGGTCTGTTACCCCTGGGTTTGGACTGAAGGCCTAGAAGGGACTGGAAAGGACCAGTTTTTAGAAGGCCAATGCCTACTGAATCTAGGTGGCTGCACCTGTAAGAAATATTCAACAGTTTGCATAGACTTAGTTTTAACCTCCATCTTTTTAAGAACTTCTGCTTTTGTGCCAAACAAACGTACCTAGTTTAATGGAGCATCTAGTAATTTTGCTTTGCAATGGTCTGGCAAGATTTGTTCCTCCAGTCAAGCATGCCTTCTCAGTACAGACCCAGAAACTTCAGCCCTGCAAGATGCTTTTAAGGTGTCAAAACCACACTGCAAAATATATTTACTAACTTGGTTTGCAGAATGCGTTAACTCTTGTAAATCTTTTTTTGTCTGTACAATCTGGAAGCAACATTTTTTTGTTTAATTAGTTCCATATGCTGCTGGTACTCCAACATGTGAAACTGGCAATTCAAAGCCCTGATGGCAAGAGTTGCAGAGGTATACACCTCCTTACCCAATCTGTCTAAAGCTCTAGAATCCCTGTCTGAAGGGGTAGGGTTTTGGGCTATAGCAGCCTTAATGCCCTTAGGTCCCTGGGAAATGGTCTCTAGATCCACAGTGAGATTCTTAAAGGGAAATTTGAGACAGGTACTCTGCAGTACCTGTCTGGCTTTCTAGGACCTCATAGTATCAGGAGTAAAATTGGATTCCATGAAGACATCATCTAACCTGAGGCAAGTCTAAAACTTCTGAGTGTCTTTTTTGTCTGAGGGTAGTCCTGGCATTCCCTGCGGAAATGCTCTCTTAAGTTATGAAAGGTTTCACCAAAAGAAAAGACCTCTGGAGTGGAGGCAGAGGGAATGGAATCCTATGCATCTGAATCCTCATAGGTAGATAACAGTATGTCATGGTAATCAGAGGGATCAGAGCCATCGGACTCGTGGTCTATAGAATCAGAAGGAAAATCAATTCCTGTCTTTTAGAGGGGGGAGGCTGGCTTCCCCTAATTAAAATTATAAGGTCTTCAGCCATTCTAATATTTGTTTCTGTGGCATGGGAGCTTGAGCACGTGCTTTGGTAGTCGGTGGTCTAGGCATAGTGCAAACTCTGGGCCGGAGAAACTCAGTAGTTTTAGACAAAAACGAAGTTGTCGGTTTAATAGGAGCATCGGAAGGTTGGAATACACCCTCAAAAGCCGGTGCCTGCACAGCGGCTCTAGACCCACCCAAGGTAGGGACTTCCACAGTCGAAGAAGCATCTTGCTGCATACTGCATTCCGAATGGGTCTCAGCAGAGGCCTGCAAATCTGTAGAAGCAGGTATCAGAGGGTGCGAAGGCACCTGAGTATCGGCGGACTGGCGACTAGCTTAATGTAAACGTCTTTGGCAGTTTTGGACTTATGCAGTCTGTCTCTGTCTTTATCCTTATGTTTTTTTTTCGGAAGTCAGTAGTAGGATGGCTTATCAAAGCCATTTTGAAATACAGAGAACGAGAGTGAAAGAATTTAGCGAAAAAGATAGTCGGACTACAAATACTTCAGGTATTAAGGCCAAAACCAACAGTGAGGAACGTCGTGGTCTGGGCCTAAACAGCTCACGCAGTAAGAATGAAAATCTCTGCGAGGTATTTGCTTTCCACAGGCAAGACAATTGTTAACTTTTTCTGACATTGGTTAGTGCAAGAAAAAAAGGATCCCCAACGGGGTACTTAGCTTTAGAAGACTTTAGGTTTGAAACTCGAAAACCAAAAATTTCAGGTAGCGGCCAACCATCACTTGCGAACTGCTTCTTCGGGCTTCCACACGGCACGAAAAGCTGATGTAAAGGCAGTGGCTGCATGTTTTATATCCTGGACGACCTGATATCATGGAAGAAGTGACAGCATCTGACGTAGAAATCCCAGGACTCTGGTATTCGGGCCGACTGAGGGCTACCTGCAGGCAGATAACCCAAGTGTGATGACTGCAAAAGTGAAACACGAAGAACAGTCTTTTTTTGGATAGATTTGGTGCAGTGAAAGGCCTGCTTGGAAGACTGTGCCTGTGTCGCAGTTTCGGACCCAACCAAAGCAGAGAGCCAAAGGCTTGGAAGATGAAGATTTCTGTGGCATTCCGGACTCGGAAAAGGTTGCGGTAGAGGCATGCAAAAGATATCAAATCGGGTATCAGGGGCTGTGAAAGCGCCTCACTGAATTCTGGAGAAAGGACTACCTGCTTAACGGTAAAGTCGCTGGAAGGCTTAGCCTTATGTGGTCTGTCTCTATCTTTATCTCTGCATTTTTTCAGAATGTCCACAGATTGTTAGCTGATGGATGTCATATCAGAATGCGAAGAAGGAACATAAAAATAACAGTCTACAATAAGAGCTCTACAACGAATGGTTCTCACATTAAAGAGGGCAAAGAACCTGCAACAGAGGATGTCTTGGTCTGGGCCTAAACAAGTGACACAGACTGAATCTGTGTGGAATATGCTTTCCACAAGCGAGAAAATTGTCAAGTTGCGGCCACGGTGGTGCAGTGACATCCCAAAGACATGCTGCAGGTGGATTGGACACGACAGGTGATCCGCTGTGGCGACCCCTAACCGGGATAAAGCCGAAAGAAGAAGAAGAGGTTAGTGAAAGAAAAAAGGGTCTCCAACAGGGTACTTAGCTTTAGACGTTTTCAGCTGAAATTCAAACTCTGGTAGTGACTGACTGGCACTTGTGCGAACAGGTTCTGCTACGGACCCCTCAGCAAGAAAGACTGGTGTAATGACGTCTGCTGCCTTGCTTTATAGCACTGATGACATGAAGTCAGACTACAGCTAACTGCAGCCGACGCAGAGAAACAATGACTGGTATTCGGGCCGGCCAAGGGCTACCACAAGGAAAATCCCACAGGTGATGACTGCAACAGTGAAACACGAAGATCTGCAAACATTACCCACTAAAAGCCTCCTCCAATCTATGTAGTGAACCACCAAATGAAAGGTCACTGGGGGGAGGTGAGGCAAAAAGTACAGTTGTGCAGGTTTACCATAAATATAGATGTTAGAGTGTTATTCACTGTTGCAGTAATAACATTTGGGTTATTTGCCTACAGGTAAGCCCTCAGCTGGCCTGAATACTAGAGTCTTAGATTCCTGCATCAGATGCTGCTTTCTTCCATGACGGCAGGTCATCGGGGGGTATAAAACACGCAGCCGACACCATTACATCAGTCTTTCTTGCCCCAGATATCAGGTGCCCCAACAATGGGAAGCAATTATATGTTATGGTACACCTCCATAAATAAGAAATACACCAGAAAGCTTAAACACACCAAACAAAAAGGAAAGGCAGAGCTAAGAGAAGTCAGGGGGCTGGAGGGAGGGTAAAGTACAGTTTTGTACCTACCATAAATGTAGATGTCCGATAGGTATGCATCTGCAATCATAACATATGGGTTGTCCTGCCTCAGGCAGCCCTTCGGTCGGCCGGATTCCAAAGTCTGGGTCTGGCCTCAGCTGATGTCGTACTTTCCCCGACGTCATAGCTTCTGGGGTATAAAGGCATCAGCAGACGCCATTTTCCTCAGTGTTTCTTGCCCCAGATGTCAGGTGCCCTCTAGGAAGGCTAAAATTTGGATAAATGCTGAAAAGTTCCAAACAGTAGCAAATTATATATATATATATATATATATATATATATATATATATATATAAACAAACAAATACACCATAATAGATTCCCCCAGCTAGCTGAAAGAGGCGTAAGCACCCTAGGAATACCACAGAGGGGAAGGAGGGTGGGTAATCCTGACTGCAGATGCATACCTATCGGACATCTACATTTATGGTAGGTACAAAACTGTACTATGTCCTTCAAGGATGCATCTGCAGTCATAACATATGGGTAGAATACCATAGGCAAACTGGGGGAGGAGGTACTAAGAGAAGGATGGTGTAGTTAGGATCCCCTGCAGAACTGCAGTTGCAAACCCTGCTCGGGATCTGGAGTATAAAGGTAGATTGTAATGCTTGGCAAATGTATGCACGGAGCTCCAAGTAGCAGCTTCTAAAATGACCTTGGTAGCCACCCCTCATAGAAAAGCTGTAGTGGTGGCTGTGGCCCTTGTGGAATGAGGCCTGATATTTTCAGGAGCTGTCTTTCCATGAAAGGAGTAGCAAAAGCGAATGCAATTTCCTATCCATTTTGAAATTGTCTGTTTGGAAATTGCTCTTCCTTTCACCCCAGTTGCATATGCTACAAAAAGTTGGTCAGTTTTTCTGTTGGTTTTAGTTCTGTCCAGATAGTAGCGGAGTTGTCTGTGTATATCAAAGGTGTGCAAAAGTTTTTCTCCTTTGTTCTGTGGGTTAGGGAAGAACGTAGGCAAATGAATAGCTTGTTTCAAGGATACCCTGGATACCACCTTTAGCATGAAAGTAGGATTGGTTCTCAGTGACACTCTATCCTGGTGGAAAATAAGAAAAGGCTGCACTGCCATTAATGCCTGTAACTCGGATACTCTTCTTGCTGAAGTGATTGCCAGAAGAAAAGCAGTTTTCCAGGATAAAAACTGTAGGTCTGCTGATGCTGCTGGTTCAAAAGGAGGTAGTGTCAATTTTTCCAGCACAAAATTGAGATCCCATGCAGGTAGAGGGGGGTCTCCTTGGAGGGTTAACATTTTTGATCCCTCTCAAAAATTGTCTGAGAAGAGGATGAGAGAAGATAGGTGGATCCATATTGTATTCTGCTGAAATTGCTGAAGCATGAATCTTAATGGACGAATAAGACAGGCCATTGTGGAACAATTCTGCTAAGTATTCTAGGATGTGTGCTAGGTTTGCCACTGACATCTGTGCCCTTTGATGTGCTCCAAATGAGAAACCTCTTCCATTTAGCTGAGTATGTCTTCCTTGTGGAAGGTCTGCGAGCCTCCAGGATAATGTCCTTCACCCTCTGAGATAAAACAGTTTGGTTTTAAGGAATTTCCAGGCAGTTAGTTGCAATGTTTTCAAGTTTGGATGCAGGGTCTTGAAATTGTTCTGCATTAGAAGAGGCCACAGGGGAAGAGGCCATGAGTTTGCCTGAGACATGCTTCTCAGTAGCGGATACCAGTGTTGTCTTGGCCAGTCCGGAGCTATTAGTATCACCTTTGGCTGCTCCTCCCTGATCTTCAGTAGAACCTTGTACATCAATGGGAGAGGTGGAAAGGCATATACTGTTAGGGCATTCCAGTTGAAAGACAGAGAGTCCACCCTCCAGGCTTGTGGGTGGTTATGTCCTTGAGCAGAATTTCTTCAGCTGGTGGTTGAGTGGGGAGGCGAACAGATCTATCTCTGGCATTCCCCATTTCTTTGTTATGAGTTTGAAGATGTCTAGGTGCAACATCCATTCGTGTGCATCCGTGGTAGTTCTGCTTAAGCTGTCTGCTAGTGAATTCTCTTTTCCTGGTACGAATTTGGCCTGCAGCTGGATATTGAGATTCAGGCATAGGTTCCACAGATTCATTGCCATCCGGCACAGAGGGTAGGAATGTGTGCCTCCTTGTTTGTTTATGTACCACATCACCGTGGTGTTGTCTGTCGTTATTAACAGGTGTCCTTGCTGGAGGAATTGTTTGAATGCCTCGATTGCATGCCTCACTGGCAGCATTTCCTTTTGGTTTATGTGCATGCTTAGCTGCCCTTGAGGCCATAGGCCTTGGATACATTTGTCCTCCATGTGTGCTCCCCATCCTCGGTCTGAGGCGTCCGTGGTGATGGTCTGCCTTGTTTTTTGGTTTGTTGAAAGGCAACCCTCTGTTGGACTGGCAGGCCTGAGCCCACCACAGGAATTCCTTTTGAAGGCATGGAATGATTGGTATCATGGTTTCTAGACTGTGACTGTGTTGAGACCATACATTCCTTAGGTACCACTGCAATTTCCTCATATGCAGCCTGGCATGTGGAATCAAGATTATGCAGGATGCCATGTAACCCAGGGCCTGCAGGACTTTCCTTGCAGTAAGCTGAGTTTGTCTTGTCAAAATCATGAAATAGTCTGGAAGTTGTTTTTGTTTTTCTTCTGTGAGAAAAGCCATCCGAGTGACTGTGTCCAGATCCGCACCCAAAAAGGTTATCCTTTGGGATGGCACTAGTCTTGACTTTTGGATGTTGACTGTGTATCCCAAGGACTGTAGCAGGTGTATGACATAGGCCAAGTCCTTTAACAATTTTTTCTTGTTGTCCGCTTGAATTAGGCAGTCGTCCAGGTAAGGATAAATTTGAATTCCCTGAAGTCTGCAATGTGCAATTACTGATGCCAGGCATTTCGTGAATACTCTGGGCGCAGTAGATAAGCCAAAAAGCAATGCTGAGAATTGATAATGCTCTGATCCTGCAAGAAATCTGAGGTGTCTTCTGCAATCTGGTCGGATAGGGACGTGCAGGTATGCCTCGAGATCTAGAGTCACCAGCCAAGACTCCTTGCCCAACATGGGAAGAAGTTGCTGTAGGGTCAGCATTTTGAATTTTGGCACAATGAGATATGTGTTCAGTGCGGACAGGTCGAGAATAGACCTCCATTGGTTTTCTTTTCTTGGTACAAGGAATAATCTGGAGTAAAATCCTTGGCCTTGTTCTGTAGATGGTACCCTTTCTATTGCTTTCATCTGAAGTAAATTGCTAATTTGTCTTAAAGCCTCTGCCTTCTGGTTTGGTGGAAGGTTTGGCATTCCGCCCCTTTTTAGCAAAGTGTGGAAGTGAAACCTGTATCCTTTGTCTATTGTTTGCAATGTCCATGTATCCTTTGTAATGCAATGCCAGTTTTTCGAGAATAAAGCCAGCTTTCCGCCCAAGGGAGCTTCCAGTTGATCCCTGGTAGGCGGAATCAGAGTCAAGTCATTGGGTCTGTCCTGTGGTTGTAGTTGTAGCTGTGGCACTACTCCACTGGTTGGCAGGCTGCCACTGACGGCCCCTGTAGGCACCCTTTGATTGACCTCTGCCTCTAGGGCGTCTGTTCCTGCCCCTCTGTGCTCTGGAGGTGTCTGGAAAGGACCAATTCTTTGTAGGCCAGTTTCTGCTGAACCTCGGAGGTTGGACCTGCAGGAATTCCTTTACTGTTTGCACAGATTTTGCTTTTTCTTCCACCTTCTTTAGAATCTCCTGTGCAGGGGAGCCAAATAAATTTTGTTTCTCCACTGGAGCATCGAGGAGTTTAGCCTTGACATGGTCTGGCAAAGATTGCTCCTTCAGCCAGGCATGCCTACGAATTACTGCCCCAGTCATAGCTGATCTAAATGAAGCCTCCAGTGCATCATAGCCACATTTTAAGAAATGATTACTGACCTGCTGAGAGTTGTGTACCAAATCCTGAAGGGATTTACGGTCTAAAGGTTCAGGAGAAGAAAGCTTCTTATTCAGCTGATCTAACAAAAATTCTTGGTACTGTATCATATGAAATTGACAGTTTAATGCCCTGGCAGAAAGAGTAGCAGATGTATAAACCTTTTTTCCCCATCTCTAATGCTCTAGACTCTCTTTCAGAGGGTAGGGGATTTTTGGCAGTAGCAGCTGCAACCCCTTTAGGGCCCTGAGAAATAGTTTCTGGGTCTGCAGCATGGGCTTTACACAGGTGAAGTGAGAATCCGGGACCCTGTAATATCTGTCAGGTTTGGCAGGGGCCGGGGGAAGAGAATCAGGTGCAGTACTGACATCATTGTACACATCATCAATTACAGTTAGAACAGGTGGTATATGGCTAAGGGCCTATGCTGGGGCAAATGCAAAAAGGTCCTTAATCTTTTTCTAGAATCAGAGAAATCCTGACCCTGCCATTGAAAGTGCTCCCTCATGGAGTGTAAAGTCTCCCCAAAGGAAAATTCTTCAAGTGGGGAGGCCGAAGGAATAGAATCTTCTGCATCTGAATCCTCATAAGGCGAGTAGGCCCCTTCCTGATGGTCTGACAAATCAGATCCATCCGTGGAGTAATCTGAGGAGAGAGGTTCAGAGGGATCAGTCCTGGGCCTTTTGTCTGGAGGAGGTTGGGAGGCCCTGTCTGGGTGAGGTTGGGAACCCCTAATTAAGGATATAAGGTCCTCAGCAAGACTGAGAATCTGAGAACTAGAGGAAGGCCTCTGGGAAGTAGATTTGGCAGGCAAAGCTTTTGAAAGTTTGGCAGCTTTAGCCCTGGAGAATGCCTTAATAGACATAGAAGCTGGGGGCCTAGCTGCCCCACGTGCAGGGGCAGAAATGTCCAAAGGTATGGTGTTGGACAATTCTTGAGCACTGGCTTCGGTAGGGAGTTCTGAAGCCGACTCAGCCAGGGCCTCTCTGGCCTCAGTGGTCGGAGGGATGGTTTCGGTAGTAGTAATAACCGTGGACTCTGTTTCAGCCGAAACAGAGACACTCGCGGTAGGCCTAGCCGTGGTTTCAGCCGAAACCGCAGGCCGTGAGTGTCGGTCCTTTTCCTTGCGTTTTTTGACCATATGCGAAGTCGGAGTCTCCGACGGCATTTTGTAAGCAAAAGCGGTTCCAAAAAATTCCTCTGCAAACTCCGACCGACGTCCAAGAGTCCGTCGGTTGAAGGAGGCACAGGCTAAACAAGCTGATACATTGTGGTCTGGGCCTAAGTAAGGAAGGCAGTAAGAATGGAAATCCTTATGAGGCATTTGTTTCCCACAAGTTAAACAATTATTTACTTTGTCTGACATCGGCTGAGGCAAAAAAAGAGTCCCCAACGGGGTACTTAGCTTTTTTCGAAGTCTTCGGTAGCTGAAATCTCTGGATCTGACCGACCGGCACTTGCGAACAGCTTCTGCATTGGGCACCGCGCGGCAAGAAAGACAGAGGAAAATGGCGTCGGCTGATGCCTTTATACCCCAGAAGCTATGACGTCGGGGAAAGTGCAACATCAGCCGAGGCCAGACCCAGACTTTGGAATCCGGCCGACCGAAGGGCTGCCTGAGGCAGGACAACCCATATGTTATGACTGCAGATGCATCCTTGAAGGACATAGAGGACTGCAACAGTGAATACACTCGAACATCTTCATTTATGGTAAATGTACACAACTGTACTATGTTCTTCGAGTTTCATTGTTGCAGTCATCACATCTGGGTCGATTCCCAAACCTAAGGAAGGGAGGAGGAACTTAGAGAGCACTAGGACCAGCTATTAAACCCTGAGAGACTGCAGTGGCAAAACCATCTCTGGATTTAGAAAAAAATAGGCATGTGGTAATGCTGGGTGAAGGTATGTATAGAGCTCCAGGTAGCAGCTTCAAGGATGTCCCTGGTAAGGACTCCTCTGAGAAAGGCTGTAGAGGTAGATGCAGCCCTGGTGGAATGTGATCTTATCCCCTATGGGGTGGGTATGGGGTAGGTTTTCCATGGTGCTTATAGCAAAGAATGCAATGGGCTATCCATTTGGAAATGGCTTGCTTTGAAATGGCCTTCCCCTCTGTCCCTGTAGCAAAGCCAACTTAGCAGCTGTTGAGATTTTCTGAGAGGCTTAGTCCTGTCAAAATAAAACCTAAGTTGTCTGTGCATCTCCAGAGAGTGCAGTATTCGTTCTCCTTTGTTTTGTGGTTATAGAAAAAGGTAGGCAAATGAATGGACTGATTTAGGGCCAAACTAGACACCATATCTTGGGCATAAAGGAAGGGCTGGTCCTGAGACCCTGTCTACATGGAAGATAATGAAGGGTTCCACCGGCATAAGGGCCTGTAATTCAGACACTCTTCTAGCTGAAGTGATTGCTAGAAGGAAGGCTGTTTTGCAAGAATGAAATTTCAACTCTGCAGTTGCAGCTGGCTTAAAGGGAGGGAGAGTGAAAGTACAGTTTTGTACCTACCATAAATGTAGATGTTCGAGTGTACACCCTGCTGCAGTCATCACACTTGGGTTATCCTGTCGTCAGGCGGTCCCGCAGTCGGCCGGAATTCCAAAGTCTTGGTCCGGTGTCGGTTGCTGTCACTTCCTTCCTGACATCAGTGCGCCAGGGGTATATATAATGCATCAGACACCATTTTCTTCAGTTTTTCTTGCCCCAGATGTCGTGCCCCCAAAAAGGTGGTCAGTAATTAGTACCAATTTATGAAGTTTTAGCACAAACACAGAATCCCTCCAGCTATAAGCAAATACATTAGGAAGGCATTGTAGAGATTTAGCCAGTTAGATCAGAGGGGATGGAGGGAGGATAACCTGGACTGCAGCAGGGTGTACACTCGAACATCTACATTTATGTTAGGTACAAAACTGTACTATGTTCATCGTGTTACCTTGCTGCAGTCATCACACTTGGGTAGAATCCCAAAGCTAAGGATGGGTGGGGAGGAGTCATAGCGGGTTAGAGGAGGCTAGAAGGCTCTGCAGAACTGCAGTGGCGAAGCCAGCTCTAGTCTTAGAGTAAAGTGGTAAGTGATGGCGTTTGGTAAAGGTGTGTACTGAACTCCAAGTTGCAGCTTCCAAAATCTCCTTGGTTGGAACCCCCCTGAGGAAGGCTGTAGATGTAGCTGCTGCCCTGGTAGAGTGGGGCCTAATGGTAGCAGGAACTGGTTTTCCATGATGGGTATAGCTAAAACAAATGCAATGTCCTATCCATTTTGAAATGGTTTGTTTTGATATAGCCTTCCCTTGTGAAGCTGTAGCATAGGATACAAAGAGCTGGTCATATTTTCTGAAAATTAGAAGTTATGTACTCACCATAATGTTCCATGTTAGTTGTCTTCTCTCGCCTTCTTTCTTGCTGGATGGGTTCGGAGCCGATCATCGGCTCCGACTCAGCACTTGCTAAGCTCGAGTCACTTTTAACAGCTCGAGGCAGCCCCATATCCCATGATGCAAGGCGGTAATACCCAGATCTCATTTGGTATCTAGAGAAAAAACTGCCTATAAAAAACTTTCCATCAAGGAAAGAGGGACAACTAACCTAACAAAGCTGTAAAGGGAAACCAGGTAATCAAGGACAAGAACTAACTGTTGTCCAAGGAAGAAGAATCTTCCAAAGAAAGAAGGGAGATCAAGGTCTGTCCAGGCTAGGGGAACAGGAGGGAGGGACGCAAGAAAGAAGGCGAGAGAAGACAACTAACATGGAACGTTATGGTGAGTACATAACTTCTAAATGTTAAGTTGTCAATCTCGCCTTCATTCTTGCTGAATGGGACCGCGTCCCTAGCACCTCTATCCTGGGTGGCTCAATGGAACAGACTCTTGAGAACAGTGGAACCAAAGCTTGCCCTGTCCCTGGAGGCCAAATCCAATTTGTAATGAGAAACGAAGGTACGAGGAGTGGCCCAAGTGGCTGCTGCACAAATAGTATCTAAGGGTAGCCTAGCCTGAAAAGCTGTAGATGTGGCTAGACCTCTTGTGGAATGAGCTTTAGGTTTTGAACTCAGCTGTTTACCCCTAAGCTGATAAATGTCAGCAATGGTGGAAGAAAGCCATCTGGATAAGGTCACTTTAGAAACAGGGAGACCTTTTTTATTCTCAGCATAAGAAAGGAAGAGCTGATCAGACTTCCTAAATTGCTTTGTTCTGTCCAAGTAATATCTGAGTTGGCGATGAACATCCAGGTAATGTAATTTTTGTTCCGCCCTGTTAGAATAATTTGGAAAAAAATACAGGAAGATCAATGGATTGGTTTAAATTTGTCTTAGACGCAACCTTGGGCAAAAAGAATGGATTGGTTCTCAAGGATACTCTGTCCTTGTGGAAGACCAAATAAGGGGGACGAATAAAAAGTGCATGAAGTTCAGACACTCTTCTAGCCGAGGTGATAGCGACTAGAAAAAGTGTCTTCCAAGAAAGAAACTTTAATGAACATGAAGCAGCCGGTTCGAAAGGGGGAAGTATCAAGGATGTCAGCACTAAATTTAGGTCCCACTGTGGTGGAGGCTCCCCAACAGGGGGTTTTAGAAGGAACACTCCTTTAAGAAAGGCTTTATAAAGTTTGTGGGACAATGTTGTGGTCTGCAAACCCAACATGGAAGTTCGAGATTGCTGCCAACTGAACCTTGACTGTGGAAGACGAAGAACCCGAGTGAAATATTTCCGCCAGAAAATCCAAGACAGACTGAATAGGGGCTGTAAAAGGGTCTATGTTCTTCGATTTTGCCCAAAAGGAGAATTGTTTCCACTTGCTAGAGTAAATCCTCCTGGTAGAGGATTTAAGAGAAGCTACTAAAATATCTCAAACAGGATTAGAGATCATAGGAAGCCTGGCTAAGGAAGGAAGTGGAGCAACCAAGCTTTGAGGTTGAGGGAAGGAACGGACCGGTGCAGTTGACCCAATTGGTGGGTGAGAAGATCTGGAACTGGGTCCAGACGCCAAGGCTGCACCAAGAGATTGCGATGAAGGAACGGAAACCATATCTGTCGAGGCCAGTAAGGGGCAATGAGAATCATTTTTGCTCTCAAGGCGGTAGCTTTCTGGAGTACTTGTGGTATCAATGGAAAGGGAGGAAAAGCATAAAGTCGTCCCCGGGGCCAATCTTGGGTGAGAGTGTCTCTGGGGGGATGGCCCGGAAGTGGGAAGAGAGAAGAAATCTGGGCATTTGTTGTTTTGGGGAGTAGCAAAAAGATCGCAGCATGGGCGGCCCCACTTCTGAAAAATCTCCTCCACTATGGATTGCTTGAGAGACCACTCGTGAGGCATGAGAATAGCTCTGCTCAACCTGTCCGCTATTATGTTGGTTTTCCCGGGAATATGCGTTGCTACCAGAAACCGATGAGAGGAGATCGCCCATTGCCAAAGTCTGAGAGCTTCTCGACACAAGGGATAGGACTTGGTTCCACCCTGCTTGTTGATGTACCACACGACGGACATGTTGTCAGTGTGAACTGCAATAGTCCCTAAAGGAAGAAAGTCGTTGAGGACTTGCAACGTTAAAAGCACTGCTCTCATCTCTAGGACATTTATGTGCAGGTGGTATTCGAACGGTTGCCACGTGCCATGAACCATCCTGCCCTGATAATGCCCCCCCCCCCACCTGATCAGGGAGGCATCCGAAGTGACCGTGGCTACCGGGGCCGGGGGAACAAAAGGTCTGCCCTGATGGACTAGAGGAGGGGAAATCCACCAGGATAGATGGTTCTTGCAGGTTTGTGTCACCAGAATTTTGTGACGCATGGGAAGCTGTTGGAAGGACCATTGGGTGAACAACATCCATTGTAGGAGATGCATGTAAAAACGGGCCAGAGGCATAAGTGTGATAGCAGCTGCCATGAGGCCTAACACTTTCAGGACCAACCTGGCTTGTACCCTTTTGCTGGATAGGATGATCTGAACGTGGTCTTGGATATCCAGAATTCTCTGACTTGTTAGGTTTGCTGACATCTGAGTAGTGTCTAGATCAGCGCCTATAAAGGTAATAGATTGGCAGGGCGATAAGGAAGACTTTTCGAAGTTGACTGAAATTCCTAAGTGACCGCAGAGGCGTAGAGTGTAATCTCTGGCTTGGATTAGTTGATGCCTGGTGGTGGCCGAGAGGAGCCAGTCGTCGAGATACGGAAACATCTGGAATCCTTGACGTCTCAGGTGAGCCGTGAACCACTGCCATGCATTTGGTAAACACTCTGGGGGCTGTAGTGAGGCCAAAGGGCAGGGCCCTGAATTGAAAATGACTGGTCCCCAGCCGAAAGCGGAGGAAACTTCTGGAGCGTCTGTGAATCTTTATGTGGTAGTACGCATCCTGAAAGTCTATGGAGCACATCCAGTTGTCTTTGCCCAGAAAGGGCAAAATCGATTGAAGTGTGACCATCTGAAACCTTGTCTTTTTGACAGACTTGTTGAGCCTGCTGAGGTCTAATATTGGTCTCCAGTCTCCCGTCTTTTTGGGGACCAAATCTTTTGGTACTGGCTGGATGGCTCTTTTCTTTAGAAGCTTTGACACCTCTAATTTTGCAATTTCCCTTAGTGGCACATCTGGAAGGGAACCTTTTTGAGGGAAGGGGCTTTCCTCGAAAGGAATCTTGTAACCCTTGGATATGATCGACTGTACCCATTTGTCTTGAGAGAAGGATAGCCAGGCTTCTGGGTACAGCGACAATCTTCCCCCGACTGCCTCCAAGGGTGGGCAGTCGAGCAACACCTCAGGGATGCTGGAAGGGTTTGTCAGAGACAGGCTCTCTGGAGCCCTGGTTCTGCGGACCCCCTCTGCCCCTAGGGCGTCTGTTATTACCCCCTCTGCCTCTGGGGGTAAACTGACCACGTGCGTCAGGCGTGACTCCCTATGATTTCCGGAACCACATTTTCCCTCCCTTCTGACCTTTGGGGTAAGGTCTAGAAGGGGTGGAGAAACGGACTCCTACGGCAGAAAGAGTCTTGCCGTCTTGCTCGCACCTGGTCAAAGTGTCCTTCACCTGAGGGCCAAACAAAGTTGTCCCATCCAAGGAAGAGTTTGTGAAGGACGCCTTAAAGGGCTCTGCAAAATTACAGAGCCGCATCCAGGACTGACGTCTGACGGCCACTCCTGTGCCTGCAGCTCTACTCGCCCCATCGGCTGCATAAGAAATGAGCCGCATGGAGGAGTTGGTTATGGAATTTAGGATTCCTAGCTGAGAGGCAATCTTTTCTTGAGCCCCAGCCGCTGAAGGATCCTGAACTACTTCACCCAATTCTTTGAGGATGTCTCTCTGAAGTCTGGTGAAGTGACAACAGCGAACGCATAGCAAAGGTCGCTGAGGAAAACATCCGCTTGCCGTACCTGTCCATGGTCCTAGACTCCTTGTTAGGAGGATGGACTGGCACGGAAGGATCAGCAAGTTCTTTCTTGGTGGCGGCCGCCACCACCATGGCACTCAACCGGGACACCCTTAGTAAAAAAACTGCTTTTCAGAGGGGGCAGTGATAAACTTTGAAGGTCTCCTAGGGACTGGTTCCACCGAATCAGGAGATGCCCACACCTTTCGAGCTATGACTTCCATAAGGGGGTCGAAAGGCGGAGACACCCAGGAGGTGGAGGGTCGAGATCCAAAAGCCTCCAGGTATACAGATTCATCCTCGGAGGGATTAATGGAGGGCCAGTTCCCCCTCTGTTTCAGGAGTTCAAGGATGTCTGAAAAAGAGACATCCTCAGAGGGAGATCTTGGGGACCCCTCAGACTCATCTAAATCGGTATCTGATGTTGTAGACTCGGGGGAGTCTAAATGCTTCCTCTTGCAGGTCCTCTTACACGGAGGTTCACCAGAAGGATCAGGAGAATCCTCGGAAGAGGAAGTTCTTCCCAATGGGGAGACCTGGGGCGATGGATCTCTAGGTCCGGGAGCAAGAGAGCGGGAAGAGGCATCTACAGGCACCATGGAGGGAGGAGCTAAAAGAACAGACTGTTGACTAAGCTCAGGGGCTAGCACACTCATCACCTCGAAGGCTCCCCTTCCAGGGAGGGTCGAGAGATCCCGCTCCGAAGAAACAGGAATCTCTGGCCTCAACGAAAGGGAAGGCTACGAAGCAGATGTCGGGGCTGAGCTCACCAAGGCCGAAGCTCCGAGAGGGAGAACGGGGTCGGACAAGGGTCCGATGCCACTCGCCCCCTCGGAACCGACCAATGAAGCCAGATGCCCGGATCCCTCCAAGGAAGGTTTCAAGGAGGAGATAGGAGTCGAGGACGACGGAGCCGAAAGGTGTGGTATCGGCTCCGAAGCAGGAACAGTCACGGTACCAATAATCTCAGGCTCCAAACTCTGTAGGAGAGTCGAAGGAGGAATCTCAGGAGGGTGTATAACAGCCGACATTTGATGAGACTGGCTATGGAGCATCTGGGCTAGTGCCTGTGATTTTAAAAGCCTACTCACCACTCTAAAGTCGTGGTCCGAGAGCCTGGATGACCTCGATGATCGGCTCCGATGGCTCCGCTCCGAAAGCAAGGGAGAGGCTGGAGCCGAGTGTATAGATTCCAAAGATGGAGATCTAGACCTCTTCTTGGACGGAGCCATCGGAGCCAAAGAACGTTTGGCTCCAGGCGGAGCCGACAACTTGTCGGCTCCTAGAGGAGACAAAGATATCTCGGCTCCAGCCGGAGCAGAGACATGCTTCGACGCTAGGGTGTCGGCTCCAGACGGAGCAGACAGGAGCCGAAGCCAGGGTATCGGCGCCGACCGGCGCCGGTACTGAAGCTTCCAATAAGGAAGGATCGGCTCCGGACGGAGCCGATGTCGACTCCAGCAGAGTCGGAACCAAGACCGCAGACTTGGACACCGAAGCCTGGGTCTTGGGAGGCTTGGAGGGCTTCCCGGAGCCAACCTTGGCCGGGGAGCTCTCAGGTTTAAGAATACCCCTGAGGATCAACTTATTTCTACGTTCCTGCAGGACTCTGTGGCTGAAGGAATGACAAATAGCACAGGAGTCCTGCAGGTGTAGGGGTCCCAGGCAATAAATACCATAAGTGTGACCGTCTGTCAGAGACATCTTCTGACAGCACGGGTCACACTTCTTGAAACCTGAGACCCTAGTATCTTTAGACATGTCTGACATAAAACACACACACACACCAATCAGACCAAAAAAGATACTAATAACTAAATTATTATTAAAAGTAAATAATTAGTTATTAACAGTGACAACACACACACACCTAAGGGAAAAATCTGACAGGAACTGTGAGGGTGGGAAAGGCCTAAGGCCCGAAACACAGAAACTATGGAAGAGTTAACTAAGGGAATGGGTATGGAGCTAAGTGAATAAGGTTCACTAAGTCCAAGTAAAATTTTTAGGGTTTTGGGACCTAAAACCTGACAAATATCAATGAAAAAAATCACTTACCAGGAGCTGGTAAAAAGGATGACCTCATTAGCGAAGCGGCAAATGAGATCTGGGTATTACCACCTTGCATCATGGGATATGGAGCTGCCTCGAGCTGGTAAAAGTGACTCTCGAGCTTAGCAAGTGCCGAGTCGGAGCCGATCGGCTCCGAACCCATCCAGCAAGAATGAAGGCGAGATTGACAACTTAACATCCTTAGTTTTATCCAAGTAGTAACGAAGTTGCCTGTGAATGTACAAGGAATGCAGGAGTCTTTCTCCTTTGTTCTGTGGATTTGGGAAGAAGGTGGGTAAGTGGATGGTTTGATTTATAGCCACACTGGAAACCACCTTAGGCAAGAAGGAAGGATTAGTTCTTAGAAAAACTCTGTCTTGATGGAAAATGAGGAAAGGTTCCACCACCATTAGTGCCTGTAGCTCTGAGACTCTTCTAGCTGAAGTTATTGCTAGCAGCAGGGCAGTCTTTCATGATAGAAACTGTAGATCTGCAGAGAAAGCTGGTTCAAAGGGAGGTAGCGCAAGTTTTTCCAGAACAAAACTGAGGTCCCATGCTGGTGAAGGTGCTCTCCTGGGGGGACTAATGATTTTTGCCCCTCTGAGGAACTGCCTTAGAAGTGGATGTGAAAATAAGGGTGGATCCGTGTTGTAGTTGGTTGAAACAGCTGATGCATGGATTTTAATGGAAGAAAAAGAAAGTCATTTGTGCAACATCTCAGTTAAATACTGTAGAATCTGAGGCATGTGAGGCTGAAGTGTTCTGGCCTTTAGCTTGGTTCCAGGCGCAAAATCTTTTCCATTTGTCCGAGTAGGCCTTCCTGGTGCTGGGCCTCCTAGCTTCCAGAAGAACATCCATAACTGCTTGGGAAAGAGGAGCTGGCTGGAAGCTTAGTTTATCTGCCATGCAGACAGAATTAAGGTTTTGAGCTGGCTGTGTAGAATCTGATTGTTTTGCTGTGTGAGCAAATGAGCAATTTGTGGCAAAATCCAAGGTGGGCCTTGGGCCATATTCCTTAATAGTGGGTACCAGTGCTGGCGTGGCCAGTCTGGGGCTATGAGCATCAGTAGTGGTCTCTCCTTTCTGACTTTCAGAAGCACTTTTGTGAGGAGAGGCAATGGAGGGAAGGCATATACTGTCAGGTTTTTCCAACTGAACGAGCGTGTGTCCACTTTCCAAGCTTGATGGTGAAGTGTCCTTGTACAAAATTTTGTTAGCTGATAGTTTTGGGGGCTGGCAAACAGGTCTATGTCTGGAAGGCCCCATTTTTAAGTTATTGCAAATACTTGTGGATCCAGTTTCCACTCGTGGGGATCCATGATGTTTCTGCTGAGGTTGTCTGCCAATGTGTTCTTTTTTCCTGGCAGGAACTGAACTTGTAACTGAACTTGGTAAGCCAGTGCTGTATTCCACAAGGTCACTGCTTGCCTGCATAGAGGGTAGGAGTGTGTACCCCCTTGTTTGTTTATGCACCACATTACTGTGGTGTTGTCCGTCCTTATTGTAATTTGTCCTGGATGTAATAGGTTCTTGAAGGCTGTCAGAGCATTTTGTACAGCTAGCATCTCTTTGATGTTCCGATTTCTTTGATCTGCAGTCCATACTCCTTGAACGCACTTGTCCTGCCATGCGTGCCCCCCAGGCGTAGTCCGATGCATCTGTTGTCAGTTTTCCTGGCTGGGGGCAAGGTGAAAGGCTGACCCTTGTTGAGGTGACATGCCTGTGACCACCATAGGAACTCCTGTTGTAGGCAAGGAATGAGAGATATCATTGTGTCCAAGCTGTGGCTGTGTTGAGACCATACGCTTTTTAGGTACCACTGTAATTTCCTCATATGCAGCTTTGCAAATGGTATTAGTGGTATGCAAGATGCCATGAAGCCCAAGACCTGCAGAATTTCTCTTGCAGGGAGTAGGGTCTTTGTTGCCATAGTTTTGAAATACTGAGTCAGTTGTAGTTTGTCTGGCATCAGATAAGCCTTCTGGGCCGCTGTATTCAAGCTGGCACCCAGGAATGTCATTTTGTGAGGGTACTAGTTTTGATTTCTTTTCGTTTACTGTGTACCCCAGGCAACTTAGAAGATGTTTTACAAAAGCCAGATGTTGTAGGAGGATGCCCTTGCTTTCTGCTTGGATGAGGCAGTCGTCCAGGTATGGGTATACTTGAATTTCTCTTTGTCTGCAGTATGCAATTACTGGTGCCAGGCATTTTTTGTGAAGACCCTGGGCGCAGTAGATAAGCCAAAGGGCAGTGCAGAGAATTGGTAATGGGTTGAACCTGCAATGAAACAGAGGTATCTTCTGCAACTTTGTCTGATAGGGACATGCAGGTATGCCTCCTTGAGGTCCAACGTTACTAGCCATGCTTTCTTGCCCAACATGGGTAGAAGCTGCTGTAGTGTTAGCATCTTGAATTTGGGTACTTGTAAGAAGATGTTTAGAATTGAAAGGTCCAGAATTGGTCTCCAGGCATTGTCCTTTCTGGCAACTAGAAAGAGTCTTGAGTAAAATCCTTGGCCTTGCTCTCGAGTAGGTACCAGTTGAATGGCTCATGTCCATGAGAGCTGTAATTTATTTTTGTGCCTCTGCCCATTGATTTTGTGACAGGTTTGGCATTCCTCTTTTCATTGGCAAGGTGTGGAAATGGAATCTGTATCCTCATGAAATTATGTCTAGGACCCATTTGTCCTTTGTGACAAAGTGCCAGTTGTCTGAAAAAAGTGTGAGTTTCCCTCCCAAGGGAGCGGCCAAGAGAGTGTTACTTGGCCAGATGAGGTGCAAGTCATTGAGTTTGCCCTCTGGTAGTTTGGGAGCTGTCTTCTCCTCCCTTCTGTGTTGCAGTGCCCCATTGTCAAGGTTTGTACTGGCCTTGTGGTTGTCCTCTGCCTCTTGGAAGTCTGTATTAACCCCTCTGTGATCTGTCAGTAGCTGGAAAGAACCAATTTTTAGTTGGCCAATTTCTGCTGAAGAGAGGGGGCTGCACCTGTAGAAAATCTTTGACTGTCTGCATAGATTTTGCCTTATCCTCCATTTTCTTTAAGACTTCTTCTGCCTTAACTCCAAATAGAACATCCTGCTGTAAGGGAGCATCTAGAAGCTTTGCTTTAACATGATCAAGCAAGAGTTTGTTCCTTTAACCAAGCATGTCTACGTATAACAGATCCAGTGACAGCTGCTCTGCAGGAAGCCTCCAAAGAAATCAAAACCACACTGTAAAGTTGGTTTGCCCACCTGTTCAGTTGCATGCAACAGATCCTGCATTTCTTTCAATTCAGACTGTTGAGGGAGTGTGCTCATTGTTTGTTTTAGCTGAGACATTAGAAATTGCTGATATTTTAGCATGTGAAATTGGCAATTTAGTGCTCTCATAGCTAGAGTGGCTGAGGTGCAAACCTTTTTCCCCACCTGTCTAGTGCTCTGGGGTCCCTTTCAGAGGGTACAGAATTTTTTGCCATAGAAGCCATAGCCCCTTTGGGACCCTGGGAGATAGTCTTTGGATCAGCAACAGGGCTTTTATAAAGGAATTTGTGGGAATCAGGCACTCTATAGTATCTGTCTGGTTTGGCTGGAGCAGGAGGCAGAGAATCTGGGTTCAAACTAGATTCCAAGTAAACATCATCCACAATGTCTAAAACTGGGGGGATGGCAAGTGGTCTGTGCTGGGGGAGTAAAAGAAACTCTCGGAGCCTTTTCTTCGAGTCAGAGTGGTCCTGACCTTCCCAGTAAAAATGTTCCCTCATAGTGTGTAAAGTTTCCCCAAAGGAGTAGTCCTCAGGTGGAGAAGCTGAGGGAATAGAATCCTCAGCATCAGAATCTTCATAAGGGGAGCAGGAGTAATCTTGGTCCTCAGAGGAGCCTGAGGAAATAGACACTTGATCAGAGGAGGCATAATCTTCCTCTTGTCTAGGCCTTTTGACGGGTGGGGGTTGGGAACCCCTGATTAAAGACATCAAATCTTCAGCCATTTTCAGCATCTGTTTCTTAGGCATGGGGCCTTGAACTGGAGACTGAAGTGCAGTCTTTTTAGGTTTAATAGGAGTCTTAAGCTTAAGATATGTTTTTATGGTGAGCGTCTTCGGTCTGAAGACGCCTTCAGAAACCAAAGGTGTTTCTGCAGCACTGACGTCTCTTTCTGCAGAGTCGTCGGTAGGTGCTAAACAAAATGGCTGCGTCAGCCTAGCACTCTCCACCAAAGGCTCTGAAGCAGTCTCGGGTTCCAAATCTGCGGTAGTCAGGGTATGCGCCGGAGCCTCACTGAAAACCGGTGAACCGGAGACCGGTCCAGCCGAGGCATCTGAGTCTGGCTTGGGTCTAGGCTGCCTGTCCTTATCCTTGCGTTTTTTGTGCACGCCGGTAGTCGGTTGCTCCGACATTGTGTAGTTAAATTTTCTACCGAAGTAGTGTCGTGCGAAATCAAAGCGTCTTTTTATAGTACGCTTATTAAACCTAGCACAAAAACTACAACCAGTGACGTCGTGGTCTGGGCCTAGGCAAGGTATGCAGTAAGAATGAAAATCCTTATGAAGTATTTGCTTCCCACAAGAAATACAATTGTTAACTTTCTGACATCGGTCTGAGGCAAGAAAAGTTTCCCCAATGGGGTACTTAGCTTTATTGAAGACTTAGGATCTGAAATTCGACTTCGAAAATCTCAGGAGTAGGCCGACCGGCACTTGCGAACTGCTTCGGGCACCGTACGGCAAGAAAGACTGAAGAAGATGGCGTCGGATGAATTATATATACCCCTGGCGTACTGACGTCAGGGAGGAAGCGACAGCAGCCGACGCCGGACCAAGACTTTGGAATTCTGGCCGACTGCAGGACCGCCTGATGACAGGATAACCCAAGTGTGATGACTGCAGCAGGGTAACACGATGAACATCTTTTACAATACAAAATTAAGGTCCCAGGCTGGAGTAGAGGCTCTCCTGAGGAGTCTTAAGTTTTTAGCCCCTCTAAGAAACTGCTTTAGCAGGGGGTGAGAAAAGAGGGGTGGCTCAGTATTATAATGTGCTGAAAATGGCAGAGGCATGAATTTTAATTGACGAGAAGGAAAGGCCCTTGTGGAGCATTTCTGTTAAGTACTGAAGAATATGAGGTAAGCTGGGCACCATTGTACCCATCCCCCGAGTCTGGTTCCAGAACAGTATCTTTTCTATTTTTCAGCATAGGATTTTTTTTTTTTTTTTTTTTTTTTTTTTTTTTTAACTGCTAGGCCTCCTTGCCTCCAGAATGTCATCTAGCACCTGCTTAGTGAGGGATGCTACTGGAGAGATTAAGGAATTAGCCAGGCTGCAAGGTTCAGCGTTTGAAGAAGAGGGTGCAAAATCTGGCCCACCTGATGTGACAAGCAGGGAAAGGGTCTGAGGCAGGCGTCATGGTTCCAGTAGCGTCATACAGCACAAAAGGGGGTACCCAGTGCTGGCGTGGCCAGTCTAGTGCAATCAGTATTGTCCTTGGCTTGTCCCGTTTGATTTTTAGCAGAACCTTTGAGAGGAGAGGCAGAGGGGGAAAAGCATAAACTGAGAGGCTTTACCAGGTAAAGGACATGGCATGCACTTTCCACAACTGACTGTGGAAGTCCTTGTGCAGAATTTGTCCAACTGGTAGTTCTGAGGGGAGGCAAACGGGTTTACCTTTGGAGTCCCCCATTTGTTCAAGAGGTTGAATATTTTTGGTTCCAGTACTCATTCCTGTGGGCCCTTGAGATTTCTGCTTAGGTCGTCTGCCAGTGAATTTAGCTTGCCTGGCAGGAATTAAGCTTGCAGGTGCACTTGGTAGCTCAAGGCTGTGTTCCACTGGGCCATGGCTAGTCTGCAGAGAGGGTACGAGTGGGTTCCCCCCTGCTTGTTAATGCACCACAAAACTGTGGTGTTGTCTGTCTTTACCAATAACTGTCCTGGAAGAATGCAGCCTTTGAAGGCTGTCCGGGAATTCTGTACAGCTAAAATTTCTTTTGGGTTGATATGCAGGTGCACCCGTCTCTGGTTCCATTTGCCCTGAAGGCATTGCCAAGTGAGCCCCCCATGCATAGCCTGATGCGTCTGTTAGTGTTTGGGCAGCAGAGGGTAGAGTAAAAGGGAGTCCCATGCTGTGGTAGCAGGCCTCTGCCCACCAAAGGAACTCTGTCTTTATACAAGGAATGATAGGAATCATTTATTCCAGGTCCTGAGAATGTTGACACCATAGGCTTTTTAGAAACCACTGTAGTTTCCTCATATGCAGTCTCACATATGGACTTAGTAGAATGCAAGAGGCCATGAACCCCCAGGGCTTGCAAAATTGTCTTTGCAGATAGCTGGGTCTTTGTGGACAATAGTTTGAAGTAGGTTGTCAAACTTGTTTCTCCAGAGTGAGGAATGCCATCTGGGAGGTTGTGTTCAAACTTGCTCCCAGGAATACAATCTGTTGGCAGGGTACAAAGTGAGATTGCTTTTGGTTGATGGTGAACCCTATTGAGGTTAGCAGTATCTTTACGAATGTCTGCTGTTGTAATACCAAGTCCTGGCTTTCTGCCTGAATCAGACAATCGTCCAAGTATGGGTAAATCTGAATATTTCTCTGCCTGCAAAATGCAATGGCTGGAGCTAGACACTTCATGAATACCCTGGGCGCAGTAGATAAGCCAAAGGGAAGTGCAGAGAAGTGCAGGTATTTTCTGCAAGATTCACTTATTGGGATGTGCAGGTAAGCTTCCTTTCAGTCTAGGGTTGCTAGCCAGGAATCATTGGCTAACATGGGAAGAAGCTGTTGAAGAGTTAACATTTTGAATTTTGGAAACACCAGAAAGGTGTTGAGAATAGAGAGGTCCAGGATAGGATGCCAGTTGTTTTTTCTGGGTACCACAAAAAGTCTTGAATAAAAACCTTGTCCCCTTTGTTCTGCTGGGACAGGTTGAATAGCCCTGATACTGAGAAGAGAGAGAACCTGCTGTTGGGCCTCCACCCACTGATTTGGAGGTAGGTCAGGCCAACTATTTGGGGTTGGTAGTGTGCGGAAGTGGAATCTGTATCCTTGGGAGACTGTTCAAAACCCATTTGTCCTGGGTACAGAGTTCCCAGTTTTTTTTGCATGCAGCGTGAAGATTCCTCCTAAAGGAGCAGGCTGAGCAGGGCATGGAAGGGTTAAGGTTAAGTCACTGTGCCGTTTTTCTGTAGAAGGGTGGCTTATTACTCCTTGCTTTGGAGGGGGGAGCCCCCCACTGCTCAGGTCTGTGCGTAGCCTGAGACTGTAGGCTAGCTGGTCTGCTGTTCCTGGGTTTGGGCTAAGAAGGAATGGAAGGGACTAGAAAGGACCAGTTCTTTGAAGGCCAATGCCTACAGAATCTGAGAGGCTGTAGGTTTTTCCTCCATCCTTTTGAGGAAGACTTCTGCTTTGTTCCCAAAAAGGCAGTCCTGGTTTAAGGGAGCGTCCAGTAATTTAGCTTTAACATGATCTGGCAAATTTTGTTCCTTAGGCCAAGCATGCCTTCTAAGTACAGACCCAGTGACAGCAGCCTTGCAAGATGCTTCTAAAGCGTCAAAACCACATTGCAAAGTATGTTTGCCAACTTGTTCTGCAGAATGCATTAAATCTTGCAATTCTTTGTGTTTAGCACAGTCAGGAATCAACATCATTTTCTGTTTAAGTAGTCCCATAATATGCTGGTGATACTATAACATATGAAACTGGCAATTTAAAGCCCTAACGGCCAAAGTAGCAAACGTGTACATCTTACCCATCTAAGGCTCTAGAATCTCTATCAGAAATGGTAGGATTTATGGCAGCAGTAGCCTTAATGCCTTTTGGTCCTTGGGAAATGGTCTCTGGATCCACAGAAGGATTCCTGAAGAGGCAGTTGAGAGTCAGGTACTCTGTAGTACCAGTCAGGTTTTCTGGGAGCAGGAGGTAAAGTGTCTGGGGTAAAGCTAGATTCCAAAAAAGCATCATCTACAATGTCCAGAAAAGGAGGGATAGCTAAAGGCCTGTGTTAAGCAGGAGTAAGAATTCCCCAAGTCTCTTTTTGGAGTAATCCTGGCTTTCCCAGCAGAAATGCTCCCTAAGAGTATACAAGGTTTCACCTAAAGATCTTCTGGAGGGGAAGCAGAGGAATGGAATCCTCTGCATCAGAATCCTCATAAGTAGATAAGGGCAAATCCTGGTGATCAGAAACAGCAGAAATATCAGATTCTTGATCAGAAGAATCAGAAAGAAAATCAGTTCTAGGTCTCTTAGAGGGGGAAGGCTGGCTTCTCCTAATTAAGTCAATAAGGTCTTCAGCCATTCTAAGCATTTGTTTTTTTGAGGTGTATGGGTCTGAGCCTGCAGTTTGGTCGTAGGTTTTCTAGGCGTAGTACAAGTTTTTGGCCTGGATGAAAACAATGGCGTCAGTTTAATATGAACGTCTGTAGGCCTGAATACACCCTCAGGAGCCGGTGGCCTGCACAGCGGCTCCAGACCCATCCAAGGCAGAGACATCCGCAGGTTCCACAGTCGAAGAAGCATCTCGCAGCATACCGGACTCCGAATGGGTCTTAGTAGAGGCCTGCAAATCTGAAATAGCAGGTATCAGGGGCTGCGAAAGCTCCTCACTGAGTACTGGTGGACTGGCAACTACCTTACCCGAAGCGTCGTTAGCAGTTTTGGACCTATGCAGTCTGTCTCTGTCTTTATCCTTACATTTTTTTCAGAAGATCGGTAGTCGGATGGCTTAACGAAGCCATTTCGGAGTACACAGAGTATGAAAGTAATCAGCTGCAAAAATAGCCTGACGACGAATAGCACAAAACAGACAGCAAGGGATGTCGTGGTCTGGCCCTAAACAGGGATTGCAGTATGAATGAAAATCTCTGAGGTATTTGCTTTCCACAGGTAAGACAATTGCTAACTTTTACGGACATCAGTTAGAGCAAGTAAAAGGATCCCCCCCCCACAATGGGGCACTTATCTTTAAGACTTCGGTCTGAAATTTGAAAACGAAAATTTCAGGAGACTGCCGACCGGCACTTGAACTGCTTCTGCTTCAGGCACCGCACTGCAAGAAAGACTGATGTAATGGTGTCGGCTGCATGTTTTATACCCCGGACGACCTGACGTCATGGAAGAAGAGACAGCATCCGATGCAGAAATCCGAAGACACTGGTATTCAGGCTGTCTGAAGGCTACCTGCAGGCAAATAACCCAAATGTGAAGACTGCAACAGTGAAACACTAAGAACATCTGGTATTGTGTTTTTACTGTATTGTCGTTATACAACTTTGGAACAACTGTGAATAATATTAAAAGAAGGTTTTGTGGCTCGAGAGTGATGTGCTTATCTACAGTTAAAGCTTGGGAATCCCTATTTCAGGGGATGGGATTCTTAGCTGAAGTTGCTTTAATTCCTTTAGGCCCTTGAGAGAGAAAGTACAGTTTTGTACCTACCATAAATGTAGATGTCCGATAGGTATGCATCTGCAGTCATCACATATGGGTTGTCCTGCCTCAGGCAGCCCTTCAGTCGGCCGGATTCCAAAGTCTGGGTCCGGCGTCGGCTGATGTCGCACTTTCCCCGACGTCAGAGCGTCTGGGGTATAAAAGCATCAGCAGACGCCATCTTCCTCAGTTTTTCTTGCCCCAGATGCCAGGTGCCCTCTAAGGAAGGCTAAATTTGGAGAGATGCATTTAAAAATCCAAACATGCACAGTAATATAAAAACAAATACACCATAATAGATTCCCCCAGCTAGCTATAAGAGGGGTAAGCACCCAAGAAATACCACAGAGGGGAAGGAGGGAGGGTAAACCTGACTGCAGATGCATACCTATCGGACATCTACATTTATGGTAGGTGCAAAACTGTACTATGTCCTTCAAGGATGCATCTGCAGTCATCACATATGGGTAGAATACCATAGCCAATCTGCGGGTGGAGGAACTATGAAAAGGATAGTGTAGCTAAAATACCCTGCAGGACTGCCGTAGCAAAGCCTGCTCTGGATCTGGAATATAAAGGTACAAATATTGACTGTAAAACTATAAAAGGTGGAACTCCTTTGTGCCAACACAAAATTTATTTAGTATATAAGGTTGCCAAGAAAATGTAGAAGCCCAAATGGGATACAATCCACGTACTGTCCGTGTTTCAGTATTGTCTTATTAATTCTCACAGGCAATATAAAGTTCGTACAATAATATAATATAAAACCAGACCTGGGTTCCAGTCAGTAAAAGATGGTAGGAAAAATCCCGTTTTGTCATATGTTCACTTGAATAAATACCTATTCAAGATAGCCGGCCCTGGTAGCGATGTTATGGCTTATCCAAAGCTGTTAGCATAAGTGCACAATGACTGGGTTGTAAGTCCTGTGCGAAAAGGAATGCAAACGGTGAGGAATTACCGTAGCAAGGTACAGCTAACAGTCACTGAAGTGCGGTGCGGCAAACTGCCCGCCGAAAGCTGTTGTAGGCAGACTATAAATCCAAGTCTGCCCAGGCTTTTAGCACAAAACTACAAATATTTGAAATGTTGTTCACGAACCCAGTCCGGTAAAAGCCGTAGCAAGGTACAGCTAACAGTCACTGTGTTAGAGTGCTCTTGTGCCCTTGTGGATTGTGAAAACCGTGTTACCTTGGGTTTCATTACGTTTCATTTCATGGTTGCTTTTACCGGACTGGGTTCGTGAACAATATTTAAAACATTTGTAGTTTTGTGCTTAAAGCCTGGGCGGACTTGGATTTATAGTCTGCCTACAACAGCAGCTTTCGGCGGAAAGTTTGCCGCACCGCACTTCAGTGACTGTTAGCTGTACCTTGCTACGGCTTTTACCGGACTGGGTTCGTGAACAACATTTCAAATATTTGTAGTTTTGTGCTAAAAGCCTGGGCAGACTTGGATTTATAGTCTGCCTACAACAACAGCTTTCGGCGGACAGTTTGCCGCACCGCACTTCAGTGACTGTTAGCTGTACCTTGCTACGGTAATTCCTCACCGTTTGCATTCCTTTTTGCACAGGACTTACAACCCAGTCATTGTGCACTTATGCTAACAGCTTTGGATAAGCCATAACATCGCTACCAGGGCCGGCTATCCTGAATAGGTATTTATTCAAGTGAACATACGACAAAACGGGATTTTTCCTACCATCTTTTACTGACTGGAACCCAGGTCTGGTTTTATATTACATTATTGTACGAACTTTATATTGCCTGTGAGAATTAATAAGACAATACTGAAACACGGACAGTACGTGGATTGTATCCCATTTGGGCTTCTACATTTTCTTGGCAACCTTATATACTAAATAAATTTTGTGTTGGCACAAAGGAGTTCCACCTTTTATAGTTTTACAGTCAATATTTGTGCTTTTTCATTAGTTTTACAAGTGTGCAGTCTTCTTGGAATATAAAGGTAAATTGTAATGGCTTGGCAAATGTATGCACGGAGCTCCATGTAGCAGCTTCTAAAATGTCCTTGGTAGCCACCCCTCTTAGGAAGGCTGTGGAGGTGGCTGTGGCTCTCGTGGAATGAGGTCTAATGTTAGCTGGCACAGTTTTTCCATGAAAGGAGTAACAAACAAATGCAATTCCCTATCCATTTTGAAATTGTCTGTTTGGAAATTGCTTTTCCTTGTGCACCAGCAGCATATGCTACAAAGAGCTGGTCAGTCTTTCTGTAACTTTTAGTTCTGTCCAAGTAGTAGAGCAACTGTCTGTGTATGTCCAGGGTGTGCAGAAGTTTCTCCCCTTAGTTTTGTGGATTTGGAAAGAAGGTAGGCAAGTGAATAGCTTGGTTCAATGATACCCTGGATACCACCTTTGGCATAAATGTAGGATTGGTTCTCAACGAAACTCTGTCCTGATGAAAAATAAGAAATGGCTGCACTGCCATTAGGGCCTGTAACTCAGATACTCTTCTTGCTGAGGTTATGGCCAGAAGGAAGGCAGTCTTCCAAGACAGGAACTGTAGATGTGCAGATGCTGCTGGTTCAAAGGGAGGCAGTGTTAGTTTTTCCAACACGAAGTTAAGGTCCCAAGTAGGTAGAGGTGGTTTCCTTGGAGGATTGATGTTTTTTATTCCTCTTAGAAACTGTCTTAGGAGAGGATGAGAGAAGACAGATGGATCAGTATTGTATTCGGCTGAAATTGCTGAATCATGAATCTTAATGGAAGAGTAAGACAGACCATTGTGGAACATTTCTGCCAAATATTCCAAGATATGTGCCATGTTCATCACTGTCGCATCTTGGCCCTTTGTTGTGTTCCAAATGTGAAATATTTTCCATTTTGCTGAATATGTCTTTCTTGTGGAAGGCAGGCGAGCTTCCATAATGATATCCTTCACTCTCTGGGATAGCTTATCCTGAGGAGGAGTCAAGGTATTTTCCAGGCTGTTAGTTGCAAGGTTTTCAGGTCAGTAGAAGAGGCCATAGAGGAAGAGGCCATGGTTTCGTATGTGACATGGTCTTTAACAGTGGGTACCAGTGCTGTCTTGGCCAGTCAGGAGCTATCAGAATCAATTTTGGCTGCTCTGTTCTGATCTTCAGTAAAACCTTGGTCATTAATGGGAGAGGTGGAAATGCATACACTGTTAGAGCTCTCCAGCTGAAAGAGAGGGCGTCCACTTTCCATGCTTGTGGGTGGTATGTCCTTGTGCAGAATTTCTTCAGTTGATCGTGGGGGGAGGCGAATAGATCTATGTCCGGCCTTCCCCATGATTGTGTTATGAGTAGGAAGATGTCTGGGTGCAGCATCCATTCGTATGCATCCAAGATATTTCTTAGGCTGTCCGCCAGTATATTGTCTTTCCCTGGCACAAACTGGGACTGCAGCTGTATATTGAGTTTCAAGGAAAGTTCCCATAGATTCATTGCCAGTCTGCAAAGCGGGTAGGAATGGGTGCCTCCTTGCTTGTTTATGTACCACATAACTGTGGTGTTGTCTGTCCTTAGTAGGTGGCCTTGATGCAGAAAAGGTTTGAAGGCCTCGATTGCATGCATCACTGCCAGCATTTCCTTTTGGTTTATGTGCATGAGTAGCTCCCTTTGTGACCATAGTCCTTGGATACATCTGCCCTCCATGTGTGCTCCCCAACCTAGGTCTGAAGCGTCCGTAGTAATGGTTTGGCTGGCTCTTGGCTTGCTGAAGGGCAGCCCCCTGTTCGACTGGCAGGCTCGAGTCCACCACAGAAATTCCTTTTGGAGGCATGGAATGAGTGGGATCAAAGTTTCTAAGCTGTGACTGTGCAGAGTCCATAAACTCCTTAGGTACCATTGTAGTTCTCATATGCAGCCTTGCTTGTGGAATCAGAAGAATGCAAGATGCCATGTAACCCAGGGCCTGCAGGATTTTCCTTGCAGTCAGCTGAGTTTGTCTTGTCAGATTCTTGAAGTAATCCGGTAGTTGTCTTTGTTTTTCTTCTGTGAGAAAGGCCATTTGGGTGGTTGTGTCTAGATCCGCACCCAGAAAAGTTATTCTTTGGGGTGGAACAAGTCTTGATTTGTGAATGTTGACTGTATATCCCAAGGCCTGTAGTAGGTGGGTGGCATAATCCAAGTCCTTTAACAAAAGTTTGTTGGCTGTCCGCTTGTATAAGGCAGTCATCCAGATATGGGTATATTTGAATCCCCTGAAGTCTGCAGTGTGCAATCACTGATGCCAGGCATTTCGTGAATACTCTGGGCGCAGTGGATAAGCCAAAGTGCAATGCTGAGAATTGATAATGCTCTGACCCTGCAAGAAATCTGAGGTGTCTTCTGCAACTTTGTCTGATACGGACATGCAGGTATGCCTCCTTGAGGTCTAGAGTCACCAGCCAGGACCCCTTGCCCAGCATGGGAAGGAGTTGCTGTAGAGTCAGCATTTTGAATTTTGGCACAATGAGATAAGTATTCAGTGCGGACAAGTCGAGAATAGGCCTCCATTGATTTTCTGTTCTTGGAACAAGGAATAGTCTGGAATAAAATCCTTGGCCTTGTTCTGAAAAAGGAACCTTTTCTATCGCCTTCATTTGTATTAAGTTGGAGATTTGTTTCAAAGCCTCTGCCCTTTGATTTGGTGGCAGGTCTGGCATGCCTTTTCTTTTTGGCAGTGTGTGGAAATGGAACCTGTATCCTTTGTCTATTATTTGCAGTGTCCATGTGTCCCTTGTAATGCTGTGCCAATTTTTTGAGAATAAGGAAAGCTTTCCGCCCAAAGGTGCTTCTAATTGAGCCCTGGTCGGCGGAGTCAAAGCAAAGTCATAGAGTCTGTCCTTGTATAGCAGTTGTAGGTCCTGCACTACCTCTCTGGTTGGGAGGCTGCCATTGACGGCCTCTGTAGGAGCCTCTAGCTTGCCCTCTACCTCTGGCCCGCCTGTTCCTGCCTCTCTGAAATCTTTCTGAGTCCGGAAAGAACCAATTCTTGGTAGGCCAATTTCTGCTGAATCTTGGTGGCTGGACTTGCAGAAAATCTGACTGTTTGCACAGATTTTGCCTTTTCTTCAAATTTCTTTAAGACCTCGAGCCGTGGAACCAAATAATTTTTGCTTTTCCAGAGGAGCATCCAGAAGCTTAGCTTTAACATGGTCTGGCAGAGATTGTTCCTTCAGCCAAGCACGCCTAAGTATGACTGCACCTGTCATAGCTGACCTACATGAAGCTTCCAATGCATCATAACCACACTGCAAGAAATGGTTACTAACCTGCTGGGAGTTATGTACCAGATCCTGAAGGAATTTGCGATCAAGGGGTTCAGATGAAGACAGTTTCTTATGCAATTCATCTAACAAATACTCTTGGTACTGTATCATATAAAATTGACAATGTAATGCCCTCATACCCCATCTCTCTAAAGCTCTGGACTCCCTTTCAGAGGGTAGAGGATTTCTAGCAGTGGCAGCTGCAACCCCTTTAGGGCCCTGGGAAATAGTTTCTGGATCAGCAGAGTGGGCCTTGTACAGGTGAAGATGCGAGTCTGGGACCCTGTAGTACCTATCAGGTTTGGCAGGAGCCGGAGGGAGAGAATCAGGGGCTGTACCAGAGTCAGAGTACACATCATCAATGACATTTAAAACAGGAGGTATAGCTAAAGGTCTATGCTGAGGCAAATGTAAAAAGGTCCTTAATCTTTTCCTGGAATCGGAAAATTCCTGACCCTGCCATTGAAAATGCTCTCAGTGTGTAGTGTCTCTCCAAAGGAAAACTCTTCAGGAGGGGAGGCCGAGGGAATAGATTCTTCAGCATCAGAATCCTCGTAGGCCGAATAAGCCTCCTCCTGGTGGTCTGAGAGAGCAGAGCCATCAGAGGCCTCATCTGATGAGTGGGGATCAGAGGGCTCAACCCTGGGCCTTTTGTCTGGAGGTGGTTGCGAGCCCCTGTCCGGGTGAGGTTGAGAGCCCCTAATAAAGAGATAAGATCCTCTGCTAAACTTAGAATCTGTGAACCAGTGGAAGGTCCCTGAGGGGTAACCTTGGGAGGCAAAGCTTTTGAGAGTTTAGCAGCTTTAGGCCTAGAGAATGCTTTAATAGACATGGATGCAGGAGGCCTGGCTGCACCACGTGCTGGAGTAGATTTGTCTAAAGGAATGGTGTCGGAAGGTTCCAGGACACCAGTTTCAGTAGGTAATTAAATAACAGACTCGGCCGGGGCCTCTGGGGCCGAGGTAGTCGGTTGTGCAGTTTCGGTAATCGGAAATACCAAGGACTCTGTTTCAGCCGAGACAGAGACACTCGCGGTAGGCCTGGCCGTGGTTTCAGCCAAAACCGCAGTCCGCGTGTCTCGGTCCTTGTCCTTCTGTTTCTTAACTAAATGTGAAGTCGGAGTCTCCGACGGCATCTTGTAAGCAAAACTAGCCCCAAAGAATTCCTCTGCAAACTCCGACCGACGTCTAAGCGTTCGTCGGTCGAAGGAAGCACAGGCTGAACAGGCCGAGACGTCTTGGTCTGGGCCTAGACAGGGGAGGCAGTAAGAGTGGAAATCCTTATGAGGTATTTTTTCCCACAAGTTAAGCAATTATTAACTTTATCTGACATTGGCTGAGGCAAGAAAGAGTCCCCAACGGGGTACTTAGCTTTTTGAAGTCTTCGGTAGCTGAATTACAGGAGCTGGCCGACCGGCACTTGCGAACTGCTTCTGCTTCGGGCACCACGCGGCAAGAAAGACTGAGGAAGATGGCGTCGGCTGATGCTTTTATACCCCAGACGCTCTGACGTCGGGGAAAGTGCGACATCAGCCGACGCCGGACCCAGACTTTGGAATCCGGCCGACCGAAGGGCTGCCTGAGGCAGGACAACCGATATGTGATGACTGCAGATGCATCCTTGAAGGACATCTTCTGGGTCATCAGTAGGATTTTTGAAAAGAAATTTGAGTGAGTAAAAGACCAATACCAGTCAGGTTTCCTGGGAGCAGGAGGAAGGGTGTCAGGAGTCAAACTGGATTCCATAAAAAACATCATCCAGAACATCCAGGACAGGAAGAATGGCCAAAGGTCTGTGCTGTTGTAAATCTAAGAATTCCCAGAGTCTCTTTTTTGACTGAGGATAGTCTTGACATTTACAGTGGAAATACTCCCTTAAAGTATAAAGGGTTTTCCCAAATGAAAAATCTTTGGGTGGAGAGGCAGAAGGACTGGATTCAATTCAAAACACCTCACCGTCAGGGTAAAATTAGAAAAACACACAAACAGCCAGCACTTCACCAGTATCTTGCTTTCTTTAATCCAGCGATTTGGTACCTTGGAAATTCGCCTTCAAGGATCACAATTAATTGAATACAAACATCATATTTATATACATATTCAGTGAGACAATTAGTCTCCTAATTAATTAATTAAACAATGAAAAAGTTTTAAAGTGACCATGAACGTATTATAAGTATAAAATAAATATATGAGAGCATATACAAAACAGAAATAATTCATTAACTACCTAATTACCGATTCCTCTATCAGAATCCTCATAAGCAGAAGGGTTGCATATCTTCATATTAAGATGCATCAGAGTCATTGAAATCCTGTTCAGATAAAACTACTGGGGACAAGTCTCTCTTTTGGAAGTGGTAGCCTGTCTTCCCCTAAAAAGCATAAGGTATTCCCGCCATTTTAAGCATTTGAGATTGAGACAAGGAAGCAGCTGCCTGAGCTTGGGTAGTTGGTTTTTTGGGTGTGGTTCATTACCTGGGCCTTAGAAACTCAGTAGTTTTAGAAAGAACTTAAGACGTGAAAGTAGTCGTCTATGTCGAGTATCGGTACTGCAAAGTACTTCCTCGGAAGCCGGTGCCTGCTCAGCGGCTCCGGAGCCATCCAAGTTAGAGACATCTGCAGGATCCTTACTCGAAGATTCTCGCGGCATACAAAAGGGTCTCGGTAGCAGCCTGCAAATCCACAGAAGCAGGCATCCGGGACTGCGAAAGTGCCATACTGAGGACCAGAGAACTGGCAACTAGCTTAGCGGAAGCGCCATCGGCAGTTTTGGACCTGTGCAGTCCGTCTCTGTCTTTATCCTTACGCATTTCAGAAGATCTGTAGTCTGACGGATTACTGAAGCCATATCGGAATTAGAGGACGGATAGCGAAACTATCTACGTACAATAATGGCCAGACGACGTACAGTTCTGATGTTGAACAAAGCACAAAAGTGACAGCAGGGGGTGTCATGGTCTGGGCCTAAACAGGTGACGCAGTAAGAATGGAAGTCTAGGTGTGCTATTTGCTTTCCACAGGCAAGAAAATTGTTAACTTTTTCTGACATCGGTTAGAGCAAGAAAAAAGGATCCCCAATGGGGTACTTAGCTTTAGAAAAATTCAACTTCAATTTGGAAATAAACTCTGGTAGCGGCCAACCAGCACTCGTGCGAATTGCTTCTGCTATGGGCTCCTCGGCAAGAAAGACTGATGTAATGACATCGGTTGCCTGTTTTTATACCTCTGACTACCCGACGTCAATACTGGAGCGACAGCAACTGACGCAGAAATATTAAGCCTCTTGTATTCGGGCTGACGGAGGGTTACCCTTGGCAGGATAACCCAAATGTGATGACTGCCAGCAGTGAAACACCAAGAACATCAAACACTTATTGTGGGTGTCTTTATGAGAGATCTGATGTCTGGACTGACATTTACCCTTTCTGGATGACATGAAAAGGCAGTAATACAAGAGGAAGAAAGTACAGTTGTGAACCTACCATAAATGTAGATGAGAGTGTATTTACTGTTGCAGTCATTACACTTGGGTTTATCCTGCTGGCAGGCTACCCTCAGTCGGCCTGAATTCCAAAGTCCCGGTCCGGCGTCGGTTGCTGTCGCCTCTTCCCTGATGTCAGTGCGCCAGGGGTATACAAGCTGCAGCTGACGCCATTTTCTTCAGTTTTTCTTGCCCCAGATGTCAGGTGCCCTCAAGAAAGTAGGCAATACCTATTGCTTATAAAAGCATACAGTAAAATAAAAACAATACCTTCATCTACAAGCAAATACACCACATGGGTTGTATAGGATAGAGAAATAAAGGTAAGTCGCAGCAAAGAAAGGGGGATGGAGGGTGGGTAACCTGGACTGCAACAGTGAATACACTTGAACATCTACATTTATGGTAGGTACACAACTGTAGTTATGTTCACTGTGTTTCACTGATGCAGTCATTACAGTTGGGTTGAATCCCAAAGCTGAGGTATGGCGGCTGGGTCTAAATATGATTAGGAACGGCTATGAGGCCCTGCAGAACTGCAGTGGCAAAACCTGCTCTGGATTTAGAGTAAAAAGGCAAGTGATAATGCTTGATAAAAGTGTGCACTGAACACCAAGTTGCAACCTCCAAAATTTCCTTGGTTGGTACTCCTCTGAGAAAGGCTGCTGAAGTGAATGCTGCTCTGGTAGAATGTGGCCTAATATTCTAAGGCACTTACTTGCCATTCTGTGCATAGCAGAAACAAATACAGTGTCCCATCCATTTTGAAATAGTCTGCTTTGAGACAGCCTTTCCTTGTGATCCTGCAGTATATGCTACGAACAGTTGCTCAGTTTTTCTGAAAGCTTTTGTTTTGTCCAAGTAGAAGCGTAGCTGCATGTGCATGTCCAAAGAGTGCAGACGCCTCTCCCCTTTAATCTGGGGATTTGGATAAAATGTTGGCAAATGAATGGTTTGGTTAAGAGCCACACTGGATACTACCTTTGGCATAAATGTTGGGTTTGTGCTTAGAAAAACCTTGTCCGGATGAAAAATGATAAAAGGTTCCACTGCCATTAATGCCTGCAACTCTGAGACTCTTCTTGCTGAAGTTATTGCTAGGAGCAGAGCAGTTTTCCATAAGAATTTTATGTCAGCTGTATTGGCTGGCTCAAAAGGAGGTAGTGTGAGCTTTTCTAAGACCAAGTTGAAGTCCCATGTAGGTATCGGTGCTCTCCATGGGAGTCTTATGTTTTTTGCCCCTCTGAGGTACTGTTTTAGCAGTGGATGAGAGAAAATAGGAGGTTCCGTATTGTAATGAGCTGAAATGGCAGAGGCATGGATCTTAATTGATGAGAAGGATAGGCCTTTGTCCAGCATCTCAGTTAGGTATTGTAAAATCTGAGGAATATTTGCAACAAGTGGATCAAGTCCTTGTGCCTGGTTCCAAGCACAGAATCTCTTCCATTTTTCTGCATAAGATTTCCTGGTGCTGGGCTTCCTGGCTTCCAAAATGACATATTACAGCTTTAGAGAGAGGTGTGGTCTGAGTGACTATATTATCCGCCATGCAGCCAGATTTAAGGTTCTGAGTTGGCTGTGCAGGATCCGATTGTTTTGTTGAGTCGGAATTTGAGGTAAAGGCCAGGCTGGGCCTTGAGACAAGCTCTATAGGATTGGGTACCAGTGCTGGCGTGGCCAGTCTGGGGCAATCAGAATCATTTTTGGCTTCTCTTGTCTGACTTTTAGAAGCACCTTAGGAAGGAGAGGCAGTGGTGGAAAGGCATAAACTGTTAGGGTTTTCCACCTGATAGAAAGAGCGTCCACATTCCATGCTTGTGAGTGATAAATCCTTCTGCAGAATCTCTGTAGTTGGTAGTTGTGAAGGGAGGCAAAGAGATCTATGTCTGGGCATCCCTATTTCCTTATTATCATGCCGAAGAACTGTGGATTTAGTTTCCACTCGTGAGGGTCCATGAGGTTTCTGCTTAGTCTACCAGAGTATTTTTCTTTCCTGGCAGGAATTGTGCCTGCAGATGTACTTGATAGGTCAGTGCTGTGTTCCACAAAGTCATGGCTTGCCTTCAGAGGGGGTAGGAATGTGTGCCCCCTTGCTTGTTTATGTACCACATAACTGTAGTATTTGTCCGTCTATTATTAGTTGTCCTGGATATAGCAGATCCTTGAAGGCTGTCAGGGCATTCTGTACAGCTAGCATCTCTTTTTGATTGATGTGAAGATGCATTAGGTCTGTGGGCCAAGTGCCCTGAATACATTGTCCTGCCATGTGTGCCCCCCAGGCATAATCCGATGCATCTGTTAGTGTCTGCCTGGTTGTGGGTAAAGTGAAAGGCTGTCCCTTGTTGTGGTGACAGGCCAGTGCCCACCATCGAAACTCCTGTTGCAGGCAGGGAATAAGAGTTATTGTTTCCAGGCTGTGGCAATGTTGAGTCCAAACACTTTTTAGGTACCATTGTAGCTTCCTCATATGCAGTCTTGCATATGGAATTAGCAGAATGCAAGATGCCATGAAGTCCAAAGCATGCAGAATTTTTCTTGCAGGTAGCTGGGTCTTTGTTGCCATCATATGAAAGTAATGAGTCAGTTGCCTTTCTCTGGCGGGAGATAAGCCATCTGGGCAGTTGTATTTAAGCTTGCACCCAGGAATATTACCTCGAGAGGGCACTAGTTTTGATTTTTTTTTTTTGTTTACTGTATACCCTAGGCAAATTAGTAATTCTTTTACAAACGCCAGATGCTTTAGTAGAATGTCCTTGCTCTCTGCTTGAATAAGGCAGTCGTCCAAGTAGGGATATATTTGAAATCCTTTTTGTCTGCAGAACGCAATTACTGGTGCCAGGCATTTCGTGAAGACCCTGGGCGCAGTAGATAAGCCAAAGGGCAGAGCAGGGAATTGGTAATGCATTGAACCAGCTATGAATCTGAGGTATCTTCTGCAAGATTGTCTGAGTTGTACATGCAAGTATGCCTCTTTGAGGTCCAAAGTAACTAGCCAAGCCTTCTCGCCCAGCATGGGTAGAAGTTGCTGCAGTGTCAACATTTTGAATTTTGGAACATCCAGAAAAGTATTTAGAATTGACAGATCCAGTACTGGTCTCCAGGCTTTGTCCTTTCTGGGTACCAAGAAAAGTCTTGAGTAAAATCAGTGTCCCTGTTCTTGCTGTGGTACTTTTTGAATAGCTCATGTCCATGAGAGCAGAAATTTGTTTTAGTGCCTCTGCTCATTGGTTTTGTGGCAGGTCTGGCATACCTTTTGACCTTGGTAGGATGTGAAAGTGGAACCTGTAACCCTGAGAAACAATATTCAGTACCCATTTGTCCTGGGTGATCATGTGCCAATTTTGTGTGAAAAGTGCTAGTTTTTCCCCTAGGGGTGCTGTCAAAAGGTAAGTGCTTGGCTTTTGTAGAGGGAAGTCATTGGGACTGTTTCCTATAAGGTTGTGATTTGTCTTCGCCTTTGGGGGCTGAGCCTTGGGGCACAGATCTGCCTCTTGGGCATCTGTATCGGCCTCTTTGTGGCATGACACTGGAAAGGACCAATTTTTAGAAGGCCAGTTCCTGCTAAATCTAGGTGGCTGAACCTGTAAGAAATCCTTTACTGTCTGCATTGATTTTGCTTTATCCTCCATTTTCTTTAACACCTCTTCTGCCTTAACACCAAACAAAGTACTATGCTGTAATGGAGCATCCAATAATTTTGCTTTAACATGATCAGGTAAACTTTGTTCTTTAAACCAAGCACGCCTTCGAATGACAGAGCCTGTAACTGCGGCTCTGCAAGAAGCCTCTAATGAATCAAAACCACATTGCAGAGTATGCTTTCCCACTTGTTCAGCTGCATGCAATAAATCCTGCATTTCCCTATTGTCAGGACATTCTGAGCTTGTAAGCATTTTCTGTTTTAGCAAAGACATTAGGTATTGTTGGTATTTAAGCATATGAAACTGGCAGTTTAAAGTCCTTACAGCTAAAGTAGGAGAAGTGTAAACTCTTTTCCCCCATCTATCCAGTGCTCTACAATCCCTATCAGAGGGAAAGTACAGTTTTGTACCTACCACATATGTAGATGAGAGTGTCTTCACTGCTGCAGTTATTACACTTGGGTTATCCTGCCATCAGGCGGTCACGCAGTTGGCCAGAGTTCCAAAGTCTTGGTCCGGCATCTGTTGCTGTCGCCTCCTCCCTGACGTCAGTGGTATACAAGAAGCAGCCAACGCCATTTTCTTCAGTTTTTCTTGCCCCAGATGTCAGGTGCCCCCAAAAAGATAGGCAATTCATATTGCTTACAAAACATACAGTAAGGGAAAAACAAAACCTTCAGTAACCAGCAAATATACCACATAGGTAGTATAGTGTAGAAAGATACAGATAAGACCCAGCTAAGAAAGAGGGGATGGCGGTTGGGTAACCAGCACTGCAGCAGTGAAGACACTCGAACATCTACATTTATGGTAGGTACAAAACTGTACTATGTTCATCGTGTTTCACTGCTGCAGTCATCACACTTGGGTAGAATCCCAAAGCTGAGTCAGGGTGGCTGGCTATATAGAGGGTTTGGCGTGGCTAGGAGGCCCCACAACACTGCAGTGGCAAAGCCAGCTCTGGATCTAGAGTAAAGAGGCAAGTGATAATGCTTGGTAAAGGTGTGCACTGAACTCCAAGTTGCAGCTTCCAAAATGTCTTTGGTAGGTACTCCTCTAAGATAGGCAGTGGAAGTTGCAGTTGCCCTGGTGGAATGTGGTCTAATGTTAGATGGTACAGGTTTCCCACGTTGTGTGTAGCAGAACCTGATACAGTGTCCTATCCACTTTGAAATGGTCTGCTTTGAAATAGCCTTTCCCTGTGATCTTGCAGCATAAGATACAAATTGTTCAGTTTTTCGGAAAGCTTTTGTTTTGTCCAAATAGAAGCGTAATTGCTTGTGTATGTCCAAGGAATGTAGAATTCTTTCCCCTTTATTCTGGTGATTTGGATAAAATGCTGGCAAGTGAATAGTTTGGTTAAGAGCCACAATGGATACCACCTTAGGCATACATGAAGGGTTTTTGTTGTTAAAGAAACCCTGTTTTGGGGGAAAATGATGAAAGGCTCCACTGCCATTACTGCCTGTAATTCTGAGACTCTTCGTGCTGAGGTTATTGCCAGTAGCAGAGCAGTTTTCCATGATATATATTTTAATTCTGCTGAATTGGCTGGCTCAAAAGGAAGTAAAGTGAGTTTTTCCAAGACAAAATTGAGGTCCCAAGTAGGAGTTGGTGCTCTCCTGGGCAGTATTGTTTTTAGCCCCTCTGAGGTACTTCCTTTAGCAATGTATGAGAGAAAATAGGAGGATCTGTGTTGCAATCAGCCGAAATTGGCAAAGGCATGGTTCTTAAATGAGGAGGATAATCCTTTGTCCAGCATCTCAGTTAAGTATTGTAGTATCTGAGGAATGTTAGGGACAAGAGGGTCAAAGCTTTGAGCCTGGTTCCAGGCACAGAATCTCTTCCACTTTTCTGAAGAATTCCTGGTGCTGGGCCTCCTGGCCCCCAAAATGACATCCATAAAAGCTTTAGATAGAGGTGTTGTCTGTTTGGCTAATGAATCTGCCATGCAGCCAGGGATAAAGTTTTGAGCTGACTGTGCAGGATCTGATTGTTTTGCTGAGTCAGAAGGTGTGGAAATTTGAGGCAAAATCCAAGGTGGGCCTTGAGCTAAGCTCTTTAAGATTGGGTAGCAATGCTGGCGTGGCCAGTCTGGAGCAATCAAATCATCTGTGGTTTGTCTTGTCTGGCTTTTAGGAGTACCTCTGAAAGGAGAGGCAGAGGTGGGAAGGCATAAACGTTTAGGCTTTTCCAGCTGTACGAAAGAGAAACCACTTTCCATGCTTGTGTGTGATAAGTCCTTGTGCAGAATTTATGTAGTTGGCAATTCAGTGGCGAGGCAAAAAGATCTATGTCCGGGCACCCCCATTTTTGTATTATCATGCTGAAAACTTGTGGATTTAATGTCAACTCATGAGGATCCATGATGTTTCTGCTTAAGTCGTCTGCCAGAGTATTTTTCTTTCCTGGCAGGAATTGTGCTTGCAGATGAACTTGATAAGTTATAGCCGTGCTCCACAAGGTCATGGCTTGTCTGCATAGGAGGTAAGAATGAGTGCCCCCTTGCTTGTTTATGTACATTACTGTGGTGCTGTCTCTGTCTTTAATAGTAATTGTCCTGGATGCAGAAGGTCCTTGAAAGCTGTTAGGGCATTTTGTACAGCCAACATCTTTTTGATTGATGTGAAGATGTATTTGGTCTGTGGTCCATTTGTCCTGAATACATTTTCCTGCCATGTGTGCTCCCCAGGCATAATCCGAAGCATCTGTTAAAGTCTGCTTGGCTGTGGGAAGAGTGAAAGGCTGACCCTTGTTGAGGTGACATGCCTGTGCCCACCATCGAAACTCCTGTTTGTAGGCAGGGAATTAGTGCTATTACTGTTTCCAAGCTGTGAGTGTGGAGTCCAAACACTTTTAAGGTACCATTGTAATTTCCTCAGATGCAGTCTGGCATATGGAATTAGTAAAATGCAGGATGCCATGAATCCCAAGGCCTGCAGAATTTTTCTTGCAGGGAGTTGGGACTTTGTTGCCATCATTTGAAAATACTGAGTCAGTTGTCCTTGTTTGTCTGGCGTGAGATAAGCCATCTGGGCCGTTGTATTTAAGCTGGCACCCAGGAAGATTAACTCTTGTGAGGGCACTAGTTTTGACTTCTTTTCATTTACTGTGTACCCTAGGCAACTTAACTTTTTTACAAACGCCAGATGCTTTAGAAGAATGTCCTTGCTCTCAGCTTGAATCAGGCAGTCGTCCAGGTATGGATATATTTGAATTCCTTTTTGTCTGCAAAATGCAATTACTGGTGCCAGGCACTTTGTGAAGACCCTGGGCGCAGTAGATAAGCCTAAGGGCAGTGCAGAGAATTGGTAGTGCATTGAACCAGCTATGAATCTGAGGTATCTTCTGCAATTTTGTCTGATAGGGACATGCAGGTAATACCTCTGAGGTCCAAAGTAACAAGACAAGCTTTCTTGCCCAACATGGGAAGAAACTGTAGTGTCAACATTTTGAATTTCTGAACATCCAGGTAAGTAGAGTGGAACGGTCTAGTATGGATCTCCAGGCTTTGTCCTTTCTGGGGACCAGGAAGAGTCTTGAGTAAAATCCTTGCCCTTGTTCCTGCTGTGGTACTTTCTGAATAGCTCTCATGTCCATGAGGGCTGTAATTTGTTTTTGTGCCTCTGCCCATTGATTGTGTGGCAGGTCTGGTATACCTTTTAGCCTTGGTAAAGTGTGAAAGTGGAAGCTGCAACCCTGAGACACAATATTCAGCACCCATTTGTCCTGGGTGACTGCTTGCCAGTTTTGTGAAAAAAGTGCTAGTTTCCCCCCTAAGAGGGCTGCCAAACGGAAGAGTTTGGCATTGGAAGGGGGAAGTCATTAGAACAGTTCCCTGTAAGGTTGTGACTTGTCCTCACCTCCTTTTGGGGTTGAAGCACCCCACTGTCGTGGTCTGTAAGAGCCTTGGGGCTGAGATCTGCCTCTTGGGCATCTGTATCTGCCTCTTTCTGGCCTGTCTGACACTGGAAAGGACCAATTTTTCGTAGGCCAATTCCTGCTAAATCTTGGTGGCTGTACCTGTAAGAAACCCTTCACTGTTTGCACAGATTTTGCTTTATCCTCCATTTTCTTTAATACCTCTTCTGCCTTAACACCACATAAAATATCTTGCTGCAATGGAGCATCCAATAATTTTGCCTTAACATGATCTGGTAAGCTTTGTTCCTTTAACCAAGCATGTCTTCGAATCACAGATCCTGTAACTGCTGCTCTACAAGAACCTTCTAATGAATCAAAGCCACATTGCAAAGTATGCTTTCCCACTTGTTCAGCTGCATGCAATAAATCCTGCATTTCCTTAAAATCAGGTTGTTCTGCACTTGTACTCATATTCTGTTTTAACTGAGACAGTAACTATTGCTGATATTTAAGCATGTGAAACTGGCAATTTAAAGCCCTTGCTGCTAAAGTTGCAGAGGTGTAAACTTTCTTCCCCCATCTGTCTAATGCTCTAGAATCCCTGTCCGAGGGAACTGGATTTTTAGCCGTGGAGGCCTTGACCCCTTTGGGACCCTGGGAAATAGTTTCTGGGTCAGCAGCAGGGTTTTTATAAAGAATTTTGAGAGAGTCAGGGACTCTGTAGTGCCTGTCTGGCTTGACTGAGGCAGGGGGCAAAGAATCTGGATTTAAACTGGATTCAGAGAACACATCGTCCACAATATCCAACACTGGCGGAATAGCAAGGGGCCAGTGCTGAGGCAATAAAAAAGTCTCTGAGCCTTTTCTTGGATTCTGAGTAATCCTGGCCCTCCCAATCGAAATGTTCCCTCATGGTATGTAAAGTTTCCCCGAAAGAGTAATCCTCAGGAGGAGAGGCTGAAGGAACTGATTCTTCAGCATCAGAGTCCTCATAGGGGGGTAAAGAATATCCCTGGTCTGAAGAGGAATCAAAATATATTGAAACCTGGTCAGAGGAATCATAGGCTGTATCCTGCCTAGGCCTTTTATCAGGAGGGGGATGGGAACCTCTGATCAGAGTAATTAAGTCTTCAGCCATTTTGATCATCTACTTTTTAGGCATGGAGGCCTGTCCAGGTGAATACTGAACTTGCTTCTTTGTCTTTAATGTAGTTTTAGACTTGGCTGTAGATGCAATGGTAAGCTGTGAAGGTCTGAAAACACGCTCAGAAGCCGATGTCTGCTCAGCAGCTCCAGACCTATATGAAGGGTTAGTCTCCGTAGGCCCAACACCTTGAGTATCCAGAGGCCTAGGCAACTCCACGTGGGAGTCGGTCATGGCCTGCGGCTCTAAGGTAGCGGGTGTCGGGGTCTGCAAAAGCGCCTCACTGAGAACCGGCGACTGGCCGAGAAGAGGCTTCTTCAGTTTTGGGCCTCGGATGCCTGTCCTTATCTTTGCGTTTTTTGTGAATTCTGGCAGTCGGTTGTTCCGACAGCATGATATAATTAAACCTTCGGCCAAAGTAATGGCGAGCAAAATCAAACAGACGTTTAATAGTGTGTTTGTTAAATCTACCACAAAACCGGCAACTAGTGACGTCGTGATCTGGGTCTAGGCATGGAATACAGTAAGAATGAAAATCCTTATGCGGTATTTGCTTCCCACAAGAAATACAATTAACTTTTACTGACACCGGTCTGAGGCAAGAAAAAGTTTCCCCAACGGGGTACTTAGCTTTATCGAAGACTTCGGTTCTGAAATTTGAAATAGATCTCAGGAGTCGGCCGACTGGCACTTGCGAACTGCTTTTGCTTCGGGCACCGTGTGGCAGGAAAGACTGAAGAAAATGGCATCGGCTGCTTCTTATATACCCCTGACACACTGACGTCAGGGAGGAGACCGCAACCGACGCCGGACCAAGACTTTGGAACTCTGGCCGACTGCGGGACTGCCTGACAGCAGGATAACCCAAGTGTAATGACTGCAGCAGTGAAACACGAACATCAGGGTTTTTTGCAGTGGAAGCCTTGGCCCCTTTGGGACCCTGAGAAATATTCTGGGTCAGCAACAAGGTTTTTATAAAGAAATTTATGAGAGTCTGGGACCCTGTAGTAACTATCTGGCTTGACTGGTGCAGGGGGTAAAGAATCAGGAGACAAACTGGATTCAGAAAAAACATCAACAATATCTAGTACAGGGGGAACAACAAGGGGCCTGTGCTGAGGCAGTAAAAGAAAGTCTCTGAGCCTTTTATTGGACTCTGAATAATCCTGGCTCTCCCAATGGAAATGCTCCCTCATGGTGTGCAGGGTTTACCCAAAAGAGTAATCCTCAGGAGGAGGGGCTGAAGGGATAAGATTCTTCAGCATCAGAGTCCTCATAAGGAGGAAGAGAATATCCCTGTTCTGAAGAAAAATCAAAGGAAATAGAAACCTGGTCAGAGGAGTCATAGTCAGCGTCTTGCCTAGGCCTTTTATCAGGAGGGGGATGGGAACCCCTGATCAAAGTAATTAGGTCCTTGGCCATTTTAAGCATCTGTTTCTTTGGCATGGATGACTGTCCAGGAGAATGCTGTACTTGTTTCTTTGTCTTTAATGGTGTTTTAGACTTTGCCTTGGCTGCTGAAGTAGTGGACTTGATAGTAAGCTGTGAAGGTCTGAAAACACCCTCAGAAGCAGATGCCTGCTCAGCGGCTCCGGACCCATCTGAGGAAATAGCTTCCGTAGGCCCAATACCTTGAGTTTCCAGAGGCCTAGTTGTCTCCAAGTGGGAGTCGGAGGTGGCCTGTGCATCTGAGGTAGCGGGTTGTCAGGGGCTGCGAAAGCGCCTCACCGAGAACCGGCGACTGGCCTAGAAGAGGCTTCGTCGTCGGTTCTGGAGCTCGGATGCCTGTCCTTTTCTTTGTCTTTACGTTTTTTATGAATTCCGGTCGTCGGTTGTACCAACGGCATTATGTAGTTAAACCTTCGGCCAAAGTAACGTAAAGCAAAATCAAACAGACGCTTAATAGTGCATTGGATGAATCTAGCACAAAACCAACTACTAGCAACGTGGTGGTCAGGGCCTAGGCAAAAAATACAGTAAGAGTGAAAATCCTTATGAGGTATTTGCTTCCCACAAAAAATACAATTGTTAACTTTTACTGACATCGGTCTGGAGCAAGAAAAAGTTTCCCCGACGGGTATTTAGCTTTATTGAAGACTTCGGTTCTGAAACTCAATTTTTAAAATCTCAGGAGTCTGCCGACCGGTACTTGCGAACTGCTTTTGCTTCAGGCACCGTGCAGCAAGAAAGACTGAAGTAAATGGCATCGGCTGCATCTTTGTATACCCCTGGCGCACTGACTTCAGGGAAGAGGAGACAGCAACTGACACCAGACCAGGACTTTGGAAATCAGGCCGACTGAGGGTAATCTGCCAGCAGGATAACCCAAGTGTAATGACTGCGACAGTAAAACAAGATGAACATCTGAAAAGGTTACCATGGGGTACTTAGCTTGAAACTGTCATCAGCAAAGCAGGAACACCTGGCGTACGACTGGTGGGTGGAAAGTTCTGAGGGCTAGTGTGTGCCAATGTCACTTTTATGGCCCACATACTCTCACACAGTGCTGACATCCTGCTCACCTAGGAGGGACTGAAAGCTTTTGGATACTGGCTGTACGTATGCAAGACTAGAAGGGTAAACCCATATGCAGAATACTGCAACATAGGAATAGGAAAGTTGAGAGGTATGGAGTTCTAGCCCCTGTGGCACAGGGTTTGATTCCTTCAGCCCTCATCTGCTTACTGTGTGCCCGTGAACAAGTCACATAACCAGAAATTGTTCCCAAGTCACAGTGAAAAGGGATTCAGTATCAAGAGAGCCCTCAGTTAACGGATGGGCGACGTTGCTATTATCACCAATTACTATTAGTAGGATGTCTGAAATCTTCAGTTTCCATAAGGAACAAGGATTTTACCCCTGATAAATCATCTGCAATACCTGTCTGTCCTGTGCATTCACCCAGTTTTGTAAGCAGTGAATCATTTTTCCTGCTATTCTTGGTGCGTGTGTATGTGAGCGAGTGCGTGCTGGGTGGAATGACAGGGTGGAAAATTTAGCGAAAGTCTGGGGATCCATGTACGCAAGGCTTTCCCTAGGACAGAAAGGTGGCATCGTGCAGGAAGAAAAAATGATCCCACAACCCCCCCCCCCTTCTCAGACAGAACTAATTCCCCACCCCCCCTTCTGTGGGTTGATGGAAACCACTGCTGGATCAAGTTTTTTTTTTTTTTTTTTTTTTTGGGGGGGGGGGGTATTCGGCTTCCTTGGAGACAGTCAAGAAAGCATATGCTTAAGAACTCCCAAAGCCAGATAAACTGCCACAACCTAGGGGGCCATCCACAAGTAATCAGAGTACTTACTTTTCTGGAAATATACCTCTCTCACCTTCCTATTTGTTTCTTTACTGTACACAGAGTGCCTCCACATGAAGTTTCCTCTGTGGCTGAAGCAGAGGGCATGGCATCAGAACGGTATCGGAGTTGCACTCCACCCCTCACGGGACATTAGGAGGAATAATCCAATTTGCCCTCATGTTCTGAAACATTACCCTCTTCCAACTTAGTAGTGTTCAATTTACTAAGGGGACTTCAAACACAAAGATTACCTGGATTTGGCTGTAGGCTATGCAAAGTCTGAAGAATGGAAGAGTTGTGAGCACATGACAGAAACCTATGGCAAACATCTTGTTTTTCAACTTCCAAGTCTTCTAGGTGATCCTTCTGCCACAAAGGTCTGGGCTAGTGGACTGAAAATCAGTATATTCGCACCACAACTTGGGATGTCTCCACACACAAGAATCATAGGGTGACCAATATTCCCTTTCCAAAAATCATGAAGCAGTGTCAGAGAAAAGGCATTTACTCAGAAAACTGCTGTCCACTTGCCTAGTCCCATAAAAAATTGCACTTCAATGTCTCCTCAGAATCCCACTCCAAGCAAATACCCTCGTCAGGTATAAAAACCTACAGGAGACAACCATCTGAATGTGAAATCACACAACCACCACTTTTGATTTGACAGCAAATTAAACCACACATTCAAGATTCTAGTACCAAATGAAAGAAGAAAGTTGCTGAGTTAACCTGGGACAAAAAAAGCACAAGCTGGATGCAGCAAGTAATGCAAATTACTATAGAAAATAATGTGCATTTCGTGTAAAACAGAGTGGGAGACAGTAAGCAAAGGGGGAGACAGTCTGCCATCATTGGTTTGAAATAAACAAATAAGTAAATAATGTTCCAGACCCATAAGTATGATAAATGTATTACAACTTACCAGAGCACCAAGACCTTTGTTCAAACTCGCTGGGTGAATGAAAAATTCACCAACTTTCTGACTCATGAGAGGAGGGGGTTTCTAAAATAAACAAAAAATAAATTTTCTTTTAAGTTATTAACTGTATTTTACTGCATTTCTATTTTCTATGAAAACTAAGGCATGGTAAAAAACACAATAAACACAATCTTTAGTTAACAGCCACAGCAGATGTAGGAACAAATTAATACATAGACCTATCATTAATTATACAGGGTGAACAATCGCCTACTCATTAAAATTGTCACGGATGTCCTACATAAAATATGTATGGCTGTACAATTCAAAGTTTCACAAATACTACCCCCATAAGACAAAAGTACAGTTGTGTACACCTACCATAAATGTAGATGTTAGAGTGTCTTCACTGTTGCAGTCATAACTGTAGGGTACTCCTGCTGGCAGGCAGCCCAAGGTCGGCCAGAATATCAAAGTCTGGGTCCGGCGTCGGCTGTTTCAGCAAGAACCCTGACGTCAGAACGTATAGGTATAAAGCTGACAGCCGACGCCATCTTCTCCAGCCTTTCATGCCCCTGATGTCAGAAGCCCCCATAAAACCAAAAGGTGTCCCAAGGGAAACACAAATACACCACAAAAGAAGTGGAAAGGAAACAAAATAAGCAAAGAGAAATAAGAGGGGTCTGGAGGGAGGGAAACACCGACTGCAACAGTGAAGACACTCGAACATCTACATTTATGGTAGGTGTATGCAACTGTACTATGTTCTTTGTGTTTCACTGTTGCAGTCATAACTGTAGGGTAGAATCCCAAAGCTGAGAATAAGGGTGGAGGTTATATAGAAGGAGCAGCTAGAAGACCCTGCAAAACAGCAGAGGCAAAGCCCGCCCTAGATTTAGAGTACAAAGGGAGGTTATAGTGCTTGGAAAAAGTATGCATTGGCAGCCTCCAAAATGTCCTTGGTAGGAACTCCTCTGAGAAAGGCTGCTGAAGTGGCAGCTGCTCTAGTAGAATGAGTCCTAACAGTACCTGGAATCTGTTTTCCATAATGAGAGTAACAAAATCTTATACCATGAGCAATCCATTTGGAAATAGTTTGCTTAGAAATAGCTTTACCTAGAGAACTGGAAGCAAAAGAGATGAGCAACTGATCTAATTTTCTGAAATCTTTAGTTTTGTCCAGGTAAAAACGTAGCTGCCTGTGTACGTCCAATGAATGCAAAATCCTTTTCCCCTTATTTTGGGAAAAAGGTAGGCAGGTGAATAGTCTGATTTAGAGCCACTCTAGAAACTACCTTAGGCATAAAAGTAGGATTGGTCCTTAAGGAGACTCTGTCTTGATGGAAGATAAGATAAGGTTCCACGGCCATGAGAGCTTGTAATTCAGACACCCTTCTGGCAGAAGTCAAGGCCAACAAGATAGCTGTCTTCCAGGATAAGAACTTGATATCCGCAGAGACAGCAGGCTCAAAAGGAGGCAAAGTAAGCTTTTCCAAGACATAATTAAGATCCCAAGGAGGGACAGGAGGAGATCTGGGAGGTCTTAAATTCTTAGCTCCTCTCAGAAATTGTCTAACCAACTGGCGGGAAAAATGGGAGGATCACAACTGAAATGAGCTGAGATAGCAGAAGCATGAATTTTTATGGAAGAAAAAGAAAGACCTTTAAGCAGAAGGTCAGAGATAAAGCAATATGGAGGGAATATCAGGTAAAAGAGGATCAGAACCACGATCCTGCATCCAAGTACAAAATCTTTTCCATTTAGAAGCATAAGATTTCCTTGTACTAGGACACCTAGCTTCCAAATGAATATCCAAAACTTGTTTAGGAAGAGAAGAAGGAATCAAATGCCTTTGATGAGCTAAGCTGCCAGGCATAGAGTCTTGATTTGGGAGTGAAACATCTGACCCTGATGCTGGGACAGTAGAGAAGGGGTCAGAGGAAGATTCTAAGGAGGTTCCAAGCAAAGGTGCAGTAGAGTTGGATACCAAAACTGACTAGGCCAATTTGGAGCTATCAAAATGATCATTTTGGGTTTGTCCAGCTTTATTTTTAGCAAAACCCAAGGCAGAAGAGGAGGGAAGGCATATCCCGAAAGATTCCTCCAGCTGAAGGACAGGGCATCCACTTTCCAAGCTGCTTTGTGGAAGGATCTGGTGCAAAAGAGGCAACTGATGGTTGAGATGGGATGCAAACAGATCTGAGGACAGCCCCAAACTGCAGATATCTTACTGAATAATTTGGGGTCCAACATCCATTCGTGAGGATCCAAAATGTTTCTGCTTAGGCTGTCTGCTAAGAGATTCGGATTTCCTGGAATAAACTGTGCCTGAAGATCCAGATTCAAATTTAGAGCTGTGTCCCATAAAGTCATGGCAAGTCTGCAAAGGGGGTAAGAGTGAGAGCCCCCTTGCTTGTTTATGTACCACATGACTGTGGTATTGTCTGTTCGAATTAGCAGAGGTCCTGGCTTCAAAAGAATCTGGAAGGCTAGAAGAGCATTTTGGACTGCCACCATTTCTTTCAGGTTGATGTGCCATAGAAGGTGTGTTTGTCCAAGAGCCCTGCTGGCATTTGTCTACGAAATGTGCTCCCCAAGCATAATCCGAGGCGTCCGTGGTTATGATCTGAGTAGGTTGAGGTAGACGAAAAGGCTTCCCTTCGTTCAGAGCACATGCCCTGGACCACCAAAGGAACTCCTTTTGGAGGCAGGGAATAAGTGGGATCATTGTATCCAGACTGTGGCAATGCTGAGACCATACACTCTTTAGGTACCATTGAAGTTTCCTCATGTGTAGCCTTGCATTTGGAATCAACAGGATGCAAGAGGCCATGTAGCCCAAAGCCTGCAGGAATTTCCTTGCAGTGAGCTGAGTCAAGGTTGCCAAGGTCTTGAAAATTGAAGCCAGCTGTACTTGTTTTTCTGGAGTAAGGAAGGCCATCTGTAAACTTGTGTCTAGAAGAGCTCCCAAAAAGATCATTCGTCGAGAGGGGATCAAATTTGACTTTTTTGTGTTCACTGAGAATCCCAGTACTAGTAGAAGACATTGAACAAAATGCAGGTGTTGGAAGTAAAAGGTCTTTGCTGTCTGCCTGAATAAGACAGTCGTCCAAATAGGGGTAAATCTGAATCCCCTGAAATCTGCAGTAAGCTACTACTGGAGCCAGGCATTTGGTGAAAACTCTGGGCACAGTAGATAAGCCAAATGGCAGTACAGAGAATTGGAAGTGTCTCGAGCCTGCCTTGAATCTGAGGTACTTTCTGCACTCTTGCCTTATGGGGACGTGTAAGTAAGCCTCTTTTAAGTCCAATGTCACCATCCAAGCATCTTGTGAGAGCATTGGGAGAAGTCGCTGAAGTGTAAGCATCTTGAATTTTGGAATTTCCAAAAAGGTGTTTAGTATTGAGAGGTCCAGAATAGGTCTCCAGGAGTTTTGTTTTCTTGGGACCAGAAAAAGTCTTGAGTAAAAACCTTTCCCCACCTCTAGAGGTGGAACAGGTTCTATGGCTCTCAAGGCCAATAGAGAGTCCACTTGATTTAAGGCCTCTGTCCATTGATGATTTGACAGGTCTGGCCAGCCGGAAGGCCTTGGCAGAGTATGAAAGTGGAATCTGTAGCCTCTTAAAATCACGTCTAACACCCATTTGTCCTGGGTAATGAGAGTCCAATTTTGGTAAAAGAGAGTTTTCCTCAGAGAGGGACATCCAGGGAAGGAGAACCTGTAGCCCAACAGAGGGAGTCATTGGGTCTGCTTTCTTTGGGATTGAGGTCTATCTTCTCCCCTTCTAGGTGAAGAAGCAGTCCACTGTCTAGATCTGTAAGAGGTCCGAGTCTGTGCCCGACCTCTGGAGCGTCTATAGCTTCCCCTTTGAGGCCTGTCAGACGTGGGAAAAGACCAATTTTTGGAGGGCCAATTCCTAGAAAATCTAGGAGGCTGAACTTGTAAGAAATCTTTTACAGTCCGCATAGATTTGGCTTTTTCCTCCATCTTTTTAATAACCTCCTCAGCCTTAGATCCAAATAAGACATCATGCTGAACCGGGGCATCTAACAATTTAGCCTTAACTTGTTCAGGTAAATTCTGCTCACGAAGCCAAGCATGTCTCCTGATAACAGTACCAGAGGCAGCAGCTCTGCAAGAAGCCTCCAAGGCATCAAAACCACAATGTAAACTATGTTTGCTAACTTGTTCAGTTGCATGCAACACATCCTGTAATTCCTTGTCCTCAGCACATGCAGGAAAGGTAGAAAGCTTTTGCTTCAAAACAGATAAAAGAAACTGTTGATACTTAAACATGTGAAACTGGCAATTTAAAGCCCTAATAGAAAGGGTAGCTGAAGTATAAACCTTTTTGCCCCACCTGTCCAAGGCATGAGAATCCTTTTCAGAGGGTATAGGATTCTTAGATGAAGTGGCCTTAGCAGCCTTGGAACCCTGCAAAATAGTTTCAGGATCAGCAGAAGGGTTCTTAAATAAGAACTGATGGGAATCAGGGACTCTGTAAAATCTATCAGGCTTAGAAGGAGCAGGAGGCATGGAATCAGGATTCAAGTTAGCTTCAGAGAAGGCATCATCCACAATGTCAAGTACAGGAGGTATAGCCAAAGGCCTGTGTTGGGAGAGAGAAGAAATTCCCCAAGTCTCTTTTTGGAAACAGAATAATCCTGACCTTCCCAATGAAAATGCTCCCTCATCTCATGTAAGGTTTCCCCAAAAGAGAAATCTTCAGGGAGGGAGGCAGAGGGAATAGAATCCTCTGCATCCGAATCCTCATAAGGAGGGAAAGAGTAATCCTGGTCAGAGGAAGAAACTGAAGATACAGAAGCCTGATCAGAGGAATCATAAGGAATATCTTGTCTAGGCCTTTTCTCAGGAGGAGGGTGAGAGCCCCTAATCATAGTTAGTAAATCCTCAGCCATCCGTAATAATTGCTTCTGAGTCTTAGGAGCTGAATCCGAAGAAGCTTGAGCAGAAACTCTGGGTTTCACAGGAGTCTTTGACTTAGCCTTTGTCTTTGTGGAAATAGTAGTGTGTGAAGGCCTGAAGACCCCCTCAGAAGCCGGTACCTGCACAGCGGTTCCGGACCCATCTGAAGGAGTGGCGTCCGAAGGTCCAGCAGCAGACAAATTACTAGGCCTAGATGGCTCCCCATGGGAGTCCGTGTCGGCCATCGGTTCCGAAGTGGCGGATGACAGGGGCTCTAAAAGCGCCTCACTGACGACCGCCGAACCGGAAGCAGGCTCCAGCTGCAAAGTATCCTGTTTGGACCTCGGAGGCCTATCCTTGTCTTTGCGTTTCTTCTGAATTCCGGTAGTCGGTAAAGTATCCGACGACATCCTATAATTAAATCGTCTACCGAAGTAATTCAAGGCCCAATCGTACCTACGCTTGATAGTGCGAGAATTAAACCTGGCACAGAACCGACAGCAAGAAACGTCGTGGTCAGAGCCTAAGCAAGGTAGACAGTAAGAGTGAAAATCTTTATGAGGTATTTGTTTTCCACACGATACACAATTATTAACCTTTTCTGACATCGGAGGAGCAAGAAAAAGGTTTCCCCAACAGGGTACTTAGCTTTGAGAAGAGAAGTAGAAAACTTCGGACAGACGACAATCACACCACGTCGTCTTGAAAACGCCAACCAATAACTTGCGAACTGCTTTGCACCGCACAGCAAGAAAGACTGGGGAAGATGGCATCGGCTGTCAGCTTTATACCTATACGTTCTGACATCAGGGTTCTTGCTGAAACAGCCGACGCCGGACCCAGACTTTGATATTCTGGCTGACCTCGGGCTGCCTGCCGGCAGGAGTACCCTACAGTTATGACTGCAACAGTGAAACACGAAGAACATCTGCAGCTGCTCTTACCACACTGGAGTTTGCCATGACCACAACTCCAAGGGTTTTCGGGTGGAGTCATAACAGAAAAGTAGTACAGTTAGTCAACTACATGGAAAGCAAGAGTCTGCACACTTTGGATGGCATATAGTAAAACAAGTCCTGCTGACCGCAAAGCTGTGTTCAACCATGAACCAAATAAAATAAACACAAATGTAGAACACAGCACACCACAGCAAACCAATAAAATAGCAAATGGCAAAGAGCAGTACAAAATCCAACCAGACTTTTATTCGAACACAGGTGAGAGCTTTCACAATAAAATCGCTTCTTCAGACCATACAAAAAAAAAAAACAGCAACATCTCAAATATTTAGAATACAATCAAATATCTACCAATAAAAAACACAGACACAACAGCCATAAAAATTTTAAAGGTACATATTTCTTTTAAGGCAGGAAAAAGAGGACTATTGCCATAAACGCGCATACAGCAAGATACTTATTTAAAAAGCTTGCTTTCTTTCACAACTTGGCTTAAGAGTTGCTGATTCATTCAAGCCTGCACCTTTATGAGCTGATAGTTTGGGAATCCATCTTAGTTCTTTCCCTTCTGTGACGTTAGATACATCACCCAACCAAAAACTTTCATAGATTACTTCTACTGCCATAAACTTAAACCAATGGTTAGTGCCTTTCTCTAGAAGGTATTTGGCTAGAGCACTGTAGGTACGTGCCTTATTAGCACAGTAGTAGTGGTCTCTAATTCGTTCAAGTCGCCTATTAGTTTTTCCTATATAAAATTTTGAAGTCGTCACACTGTGCTAGATGGACTAAAGTTTTAGTCACAATTCGCTTTAACTTTGAAAACAATGATTATTAGATACATCAATATATTTACAAAGTGCATTTGCCACAGACAGAGGTGCTAAAACTAGTTCTAATACTAGGTTGCCTTAGCTTACTTGTACTAGGAAAAAAGAGCTGTCTTTTCAACGTTTTATTTTTATACACAAAATTTGGAGCTGCACTGACAAACTCACGTAAATTTAGGATCAGAAGATAAAATATGCCAGTTTTTATAAGAATATTTTTATATCTATGCTGTTAGTTATAAAAGTCATACAATAAGCTACATTACTATAACAGTTATTATGGGCAATCTTTCTTTTTTTTTTTTTTTTTTCACATAAAGAAAACGTAAGACATCCACTACTTTGTCTGTCTGACTTAACCCCCTCACATGCTTTACTAACTTCAAAAGGTTTATAACCACGTTCTATAATTTCCATGCTATTGGAGCACAGTTGTTTCAAATTCTTGTTCCTGGTCATGAAGTCTAGAAACTCTTAAAAGCTGACCTCTTACCACATTTTCAAACATATGTGGAGGATGCATACTATTACGTTCAAAATAACTGTGTGTATAACATGGTTTTCTATATCTCTTAGCATGCAGCTTTCCATCTATACCCTTATACAAGGTTACATCAAGGAAATCTATGAGTGCAAGAACATTTCATCATGAACTTGAGGTACTGGTATTCATAGGACTTAAAAATTAAACTTTCAAGGTCTCCTTTCCAAAAGATATTCAAGTCATCGACAAAACTCCCAATAAAATTTTACATGCACATTAAACTGTTCAGCATTTAAGATGCTTGCATTTTCCCAGTATGTCATGACCATATTGGCATATCTATTGGCAGGACGTGCACAAAGCTATGCAAGAGGTCTGCAATTAATATTGTCAAAAAAAACCCATTATATTCTAGTACCAGCTCTATAAGGTAACAAACTATATTTTCATTAGTGAGAGCCTTCTTTAAGTAAATGTTTTACATAGTAAAGACCTATTTCGTTAGGTATAACCGTAAACAGACAACGTCTAACGTTACTATAATATCAGTTTCAACATAACTCAAGAAAAGAGTAGAAATCACTTAAGACATGTTCAGTATCACGTAAAACAATGGCACATTTGTCTAAAATAGGTCTTAAATGTCTTTCTACGTATAAAGATGCCGGCTCAGTTAGCCGGCCACCTCAGGCTACTATAGGTCTAAAAGCTGGAGTTAAAAGATTTTTATATATTTTCGGCAAACCATTCAGTGTGGGTATAATAGGATGTTCTACTATAAGATACTGCAACAGATCTTTAGAAAAAAGTTATGTACTCACCATAACGTTCCATGTTGGTAGTGCATCTCACCCTTCATTTTTATATAAGGGTTCGGAACCGATCCTCGGCTCCGATTCGGCCGATTTATAAGCTCTAAGACTTCTGGTTGGCTTGTGGCTAAGCAGGTATCCCATAGTACACCAGTACAAACCCCAGATGTTGTTTGCTGCTCACTAGAAGAAATAACCATAACAGACAAACCAATACTAAAGGGTCTCCAACCAAAGATAACCAAAGAAATTAGTACCTCCAGATTCTTCCAGGATGGGGGCAGGGGGGTGGATTGGTAAAAATGAAGGGTGAAATGGACTACCAACATGGAACATTCATAGGTAGGTACTAGGCTATCTACCCAAAGGCATTTATAAGCCTAGCCAGAGTGCGTCGACTTTCGCCGACCCATTGATTAATTAACTGAACCTCTGTCAAGCAGAGCCAATGAAGTGATCCCAGGGGTGTATTTTCTGTTACCCATCCACTCGTCAAGGCTTCTTGAAGAGCATTAGTGAGGGGCTCTGCCTAATGTAGTTAGGAATTTTGTTCCAAAGCATGGGGAGTCTATGTGACTGGACTCTATTCCTCCAGCATGTTCTATTTACTGGTGTGGCGAGGTTTAGCTCAGTAGAGCGCATGGCTCGCAGGGATTTGGATTTCTTTAGGTGGAGCATGTCCATCAATTCCGAGTTAGACATGGCTTTGTAAGTCAGGCAGAAATCACTTCTGAGTAAGCGATATGCCACAGAGTACAGCCAAGTTTTTTCAGTCGGGCTGCATAGGACATATGTTTGAGACCAGTAATCCTCTTGGTGAGATGCTTTTGTGGTCTTGCCATCTGTTGGACGTGTCTTGTGAGGTGCATCCCAAATGGGGGCAATGTACTCTATGATGGGTCTCATGAGTGACGAGTAGAGGAACACTATAACCTCTATTTCTAGATGCGAACCACTTAGTAATTAGATGGGCCACATAGGATTTCCTAACTATTTTGGCAATATGATTGTCAAAGGAGAGATTACTATCTGGGTCCCCAGATCTCTTATTACCTCTTCTGTATTAAGGGGGCTGCTGCCTATATGGTAATTCATGTGTGTTTTCTTTTCCCAAACAGGATGACTATGCAATTTTTGGCATTTAGCTTAAGGTCACAGCTTTGACGCCAGGTGTCTGTCTCAGTAAGGCCTTTTTGAAGTATGTCCGTGTCAGCCGAAGAGTCTACAATGGTTCCCAATTTGAAGACATCAATGAACTTAGTTAGCCATAGCCATCCTGTGTTTGCCTGTACTTCTGAGAAATATATGCCAAACAGTAGGGGTCCCATAACTGAGCCTTGCGGGACACCACTTGTGACTGGTTTAGAGTCGGACCTGGAGCCTGCTATTCTTACCATGCGAGTTCCGTCTGTAAGCCAGTTGGCAACCCATCTTGGGACGTAGAGGTTTATGTTCAGGTTGGGGATTTTTTCTAGAAAATACCAGAGTGAGGAATGGTGTCGAAAACCTTGGCGAGATCAAGGTAGGCTGTGTGAAAGTACAGTTTTGTACCTACCATAAATGTAGATGTCCGATAGATATGCAACTGCAGTCCTGACATATGGGTTTGTCCTGCCTCAGGCAGCCCTTCGGTCGGCCAGATTCCAAAGTCTGGGTCCAGCGTCGGCCGATGTCGCCTCCTCCCCAACGTCAGAGCGGCTGGAGTATAAAGGCATCAGCCAACGCCATCTTCAGTGTTTCTTGCCCCAGATACCAGGTGCCCTCCAAGGAAGGCTAAATTTTGTGAATGGATAAACAGAAAAAAACAGACATGCACAACAGTAATAAACAGATACACCATAACATATAACCCCAGCTGATAGGTAAGGGGAGAAAAGACCCAAAGGGAAAACAGAGCGGTAGGGAAAACCTGACTGCAGTTGCATATCTATCAGACATCTACATTTATGGTAGGTACAAAACTGTACTATGTCCTTCAAGAATGCAACTGCAGTCCTGACATATGGGTTGAATACCATAGCCAAGCTGGGGTGGTAGGACTAAGCAAGAGATGGTGTAGCTAGAAGGCTCTGCAGGACTGCCGAAGCAAAGCCTGCTCGGGATATGGAGTATAATGGCAGGTTGTAGTGTTTGGTAAATGTATGCATGGAGCTCCATGTAGCAGCCTCTAGAATATCTTTTGTAGCCACTCCTCTTAGAAAGGCTGTGGATTTGGCCATAGCTCTGGTGGAGTGTGGTCTAATATTAGCTGGCACACTTTTTCCATGGAAAGAGTAACAGAATCTGATGCAGTGTCCAATCCATTTTGAGATAGTTTGTTTGGTGACTGCTTTTCCTTGCACCCCAGCAACATAGGCTACAAACAGTTGGTCAGACTTCCTGGTGGACTTTCTTCTGTCCAAGTAGTAGCGTAGTTGTCTGTGAATGTCTAAAGTATGCAACAGCTTTTCCCCTTTATTTTGAGGGTTAGGAAAGAAAGTAGGCAGGTGAATTGCTTGGTTTAGAGAAACTCTGGATATCACCTTAGGCATGAATGAAGGATTGGTCCTAAGAGAAACTCGGTCCTGATGAAAGATGAGAAAAGGAGGAACTGCCATGAGGGCCTGTGTATCTCCGAGACTCTTCTTGCTGAGGTGACTGCTAACAGGAAAACTGTTTTCCAAGAGAGAAATTGCATTTCTAAAGATAATGCTGGTTCAAAAAGGAGGAAGAGTTAATTTTTCCAAGACGTAATTGAGGTCCCATGCAGGAATTGGTGGTTTCCTTGGAGGTTTGATATTCTTTATACCTCTTAGAAACTGTCTTAGCAAGGGATGCGAAAACACAGGTGGATCACAGTTGTAATGTGCTGAGATAGCTGAAGCATGGATTTTGATGGAAGAGTATGAGAGGCCACTTTGAAACATTTCTGCCAAGTATTCTAATATCTGAGGTATGTTCATCAGTGATGCATCCTGGCCCTTGTTGACATTCCAGATGATGAATCTCTTCCATTTGGCCGAATAGGTTTTTCTGGTGGAAGGTCTGCGTGCCTCCAGCAAAATTTCCTGAACTTTTTTGGAGAGGGAGTTATGGGTCACAGTCATGGAACTCTCCAAGCTGTCAGTTTTAAGGTTTGCAGGTTTTGATGAACAGTCTTGTAATTGTGTTGAGTCAGGAGCAGAGGCCACTGAGGCAAGGACCACGGTCTGGTGCGAGTTATGCTCAGTAGCAGTGGATACCAGTGTTGCCTTGGCCAGTCTGGAGCTATCAAGATTCCTCTTGGTTGTTCTGCCTTGATCTTCAGTAACACCTTGGTGATTAAAGGTAGAGGGAATGCATAAATCGTTAGGGCATTCCAGCTGAAGGAAAGAGCATCCGTTCTCCAGGCAAGAGGATGGTGTATCCTTGTGCAGAACCTTTCCAGGTGATGACTGAGATGAGATGCAAAGAGGTCTATGTCTGGTCTTCCCCATGCAGTTATTTGTGAGAAAATGTGTGGGTGTAGCATCCATTCTTGTGGATCCAAGAAATTTATGCTCAACCTGTCTGCCAGAACATTGTCCTTGCCCGGAACAAACTGGGATTGCAAGTAGATGTTCAGTTTCAGGGACTTTTCCCAAAGAGTCATTGTTAGTCTGCAGAGGGGGTAGGAATGAGTGCCCCCTTGTTTGTTTATGTACCACATGACAGTGGTGTTGTCTGTCCTTATTAGCAGATGACCTTGCTGAAGAGATTTTCCAAAGGCTTCTATTGCATGTATCACTGCCAACATCTTTTTGATTTATGTGCTGATGCATTTCCATGCGAGTCCATTGCCCTTGAATGCATCTGCCGTCCATGTGTGCCCCCCATCCATGGTCTGAGGCGTCTGTTGTAATAGTTTGAAATGTTGGAGCTTTGTTGAAAGGCATGCCTTCGTTTAAGTGACTTGCTTGAGCCCACCACAAAAATTCCCTTTGCAGGCATGGTATGAGTGGTATTATGTCTTCTAGGTTGTGGCTGTGTTGAGACCACAAGCTTTTTAGGTACCATTGCAGCTTTCTCATGTGTAGTCTTGCCAGAGGGATTAGAAGAATGCAAGATGCCATGAACCCCAGGGCCTGCAGGGTCTTCCTTGCAGTCAGGTGGGTTAGTTTTGCTAGGCTTTTGAAGTAATCTGTTAAATGCTTTTGTTTTTCCTCTGTGAGGAAAGCCATTTGTAGCTGTGTGTCCAGCTTTGCTCCTAGAAAAATAATCTCTTGGGATGGCAGTAATCTTGATTTTTGAATGTTGACTGTGTATCCCAAAGCCTGCAGCAATTGAATGACATAGTCCAAGTGTTTTATCAAGGTTTGTTTGCTGTCTGCTTGTATGAGGCAATCGTCCAGGTAAGGGTATATTTGAATCCCCTGGAGTCTGCAATGTGCCACTACTGATGCCAGGCATTTCGTGAATACTCTGGGCGCAGTAGATAAGCCAAACGGCAATGCTGAGAAATGATAGTGCTCTGTTCCTGCAAGAAATCTGAGATATCTTCTGCAACTGTATCTGACAGGGACATGCAGGTATGCCTCCTTCAGGTCCAGAGTAACCAGCCAAGACCCCTTGCCCAGCATGGGAAGAAGTTGCTGTAACGTCAGCATCTTGAATTTTGGCGCCATGAGAAAAGTATTTAGAACGGACAAGTCCAATATAGACCTCCATTGCTTTTCTTTTCTTGGAACAAGGAACTGTCTTGAATAAAATCCCTGGCCTTGTTCCTGAGGAGGAACCTTCTCTATTGCTTTTATTTGTAACAGCTTTGAGACTTCTCCGAGTGCCTCTGCCCTTTGATTTTGTGGCAGGTTTGGCATGCCTTGTCCCGTTGGTAAGGTATGGAAGTGGAACCTGTAACCTCTGTCTATTATGTCCAGAATCCAATTGTCCTTTGTTATAATGTGCCAGTTTTTTGAGAATAGAGATAATTTTCCGCCTAGAGGTGCTTCTCTTTGAGCCTTGGTAGGCGGAGTGAAAGGTAAGTCATTGTGATTGTCCCTATGGTGCAGGTGAACAACCTGTGCCACTTCTCTGATTTTGTGGTTGCTATTGGCGGCCCCTGTAGGAGCCTCGGTATTGCCCTCTACCTCGTGCACGCCTGTTCTTTCCCCTTTGAAACTTGTCAGAGTCTGGAAAGGACCAATTCTTTGAAGGCCAATTCCTGCTGAATCTGGGTGGCTGAACCTGGAGGAAATCCTTTACTGTCTGTACTGATTTTGCCTTCTCCTCAACAGACTTCAACACATCCTGAGCATTAGCACCAAAAAGCTTCTGTTTATCCAGAGGTGCGTCCAGGAGCTTTACTTTAACATGATCCGGCAGTGGCTGCTCTTTCAACCAAGCATGTCTACGGATAACAGCCCCTGTCATAGCTGCCCTACATGAAGCCTCCAATGCATCATAACCACACTGAAGAAAATGATTGCTAACCTGCTGAGTATTATGAACCAAATCCTGCAATGCCTTTCTATCTATAGGCTCAGGAGAGGCTAGCTTTTTCTGCAAATCATCCAGTAAATAATCCTGGTACTAAACGTATGAAAAAGGCAGTTAAGTGACCTCATGGCAAGGGTGAAAGAGGTATAAACTTTTTTACCCCATCTCTCCAGGGACCTTGCTTCACTGTCAGCTGGCAGTGGATTCTTGGCTGAGGAGGTAACCACTCCTTTGGGGCCCTGTGAAATAGTTTCTAGATCCACAGAGTGGGCCTTAAAGAGAAGCTTGTGAGTGTCAGGGACCCTGTAATATCCTGTCTGGCTTGACAGGAGCAGGAGGGAGAGAATCAGGGGAAGCACTGGAGTCTGAGAATACATCATCCAGGACATCCAAAACTGGAGGGATAGCTAAAGGTCTGTGCTGGGGTAACTTAAGGAAGGCACGAAGCCTTTTCCTAGAATCAGAAAATTCCTGACCCTGCCACTTAAAATGTTCCCTCATGGAGTGGAGGACTTCACCGAAAGAAAAATCCTTCGGAGGAGAGGCAGAGGGAATTGATTCCTCAGCATCAGAGTCCTCATAGGACTGGAAGGATTCTTCTTGGGTATCTGAATGCTCTGAATCCCCAGAGGCTTCATCTGAAGAGAGGTTGTCTGCCTGCTCAGTTCTAGGCCTTTTTTCTGCAGGCGGCTGAGAACCTCTGTCTGGGTGGGGCTGAGACCCCCTGATAAGAGAGATTAGATCTGCAGCAAGAGACATGATCCGTCTATCAGAAGGGGCCTGAGAAGTAGGTTTAGGATGGGCCTTGGCCTGGCTGGCGGCCTTAGCACGTGCAAAGGCCTTGATGGACATGGATACAGGAGGCCTAGCTGCCCCACGTGCAGGGGTAACTTTGTCCACAGGAATGGTGTTGGGTAGATCGAGAACTTCGGTTTCTGGAGGAAAATCCACAACCGGCACCGGTGTAGTCTCCGGGACCGAAGAACGTGTTAACGCGGTGTCGTCGGCCTGGAGCGGTTGAATTACCGCTTCCGAAGGGACCGAAGCACTCGCGGAGGGCTTAGGCGTTATATCGGTGGAAGACGCGGGCCGAGGGTGTCTGTCCCGGTCCTTGCGTTTTTTGGTAGCTTGTGCTGTCGGTTGTTCTGACGGCATGGTGTAAGCGTAGGATTCATCAAAAAAGTCTTAGGCAAACTCTGCCCGGCACCTGAGAGTGCGCTTATTAAAGCAAGCACAGGCAGCACAGGCCGACACGTCGTGGTCTGGGCCCAGGCAAGGGAGGCAGTAAGAATGGAAGTCCTTATGAGGTATTTGTTTACCACAAGACAAACAATTATTAACTTTCTCAATTTTTTCTGACATCGGCTGAGGCAAGAAAAAATTGTTCCCCAACAGGGTACTTAGCTTTTAGATGACTTCGGTAACTGAAAACATAGGAGCTGACTGACCGGCACTGGCGAACTGCTTCTGCTTCGGGCACCGCGCGGCAAAAAAGACTGAAGATGGCGTCGACTGATGCCTTTATACTCCAGCCGCTCTGACGTCGGGGAGGAGGCGATATCAGCCGACACCGGACCCAGACTTTGGAATCTGGCTGACCGAAGGGCTGCCTGAGGCAGGACAACCCATATGTCAGGACTGCAGTTGCATTCTTGAAGGACATCCACCTTTCCCTCATCTATGGCCTTGGTGACTGTCTCGTAGAAGTCAACCAGGTTTAGTAGGCATGATCTGCCCTTAAAGCCAAACTGGGTCGGGTCAAATGTTTGGAGGTTCCCAATGTTTTTGTAAATGAGTTCCATGACTATGCGCTCCAGAGCCTTGCAGACCAAGCTAGTCAGGCTTATGGGGCGGTAGTTACTAGGGTCAGTTGTGGCCCCTCCTTTGTGGAGTGGAATAACCGTTGCTGTGCATCATTCTATGGGCACGTAAGCCAGTGGAGAGACTGAGGTCTAACAGCATGTTTAGGTTGGGGGGGGGGTAGTTCGTTCTGTAGTTCGTGCAAGATGCAGCCTGAGACACCATCTGGCCCCACTGATGCCATATTTTTGGCTTTTCAAAGGGCTGTTTTCACCTGTGCTTCTGTGATTTCCAGGACACTACACTTTTCTGGTATTGTTGTGGGCCCTTCTGAAGGTTAAAGGGAGGCGAGGTTTACACTGAATCTATCTGCAAAGATGTTGGCAGTATCAGTAGGTTCAGTATATTTTGTGCTATGTTGCACTAGCTCAGAGCATACCTGCAAGCTGCCACTTAGATTCTTGACATAGCTAAAGACGACTTTGTAGTTATCTTTCGAATCCTTGGCTATTTTTCTTTCGAAGTTAGCCTTGGATGATTTTATGAGGGACCTTAGTTTCTTACAGATACTGATCAGGGATGTCTTTCCTTCTTAGGATTTGCTTTTTTTTCTGAACTAGTTTCCTCCTTTTGTTGTATAACCTGTTTATGGCAAGGGTCCACCAGACTGATTTCCTTCTCTTAGGGGAGTGAGTTGTGGTTTTGCTAGGGATGGTACGATCCATGCATCCTTGTAGGTGCTCAGAGTGCAATTGTAAAGGATTCTGCATCTTGGGCAGTGTTATCCTTTAGCGTGGGGGCTGTGAAACTTACCACCTCTGCCTTAAGTAAGGTGAAGTTTGCTTTAGAAAAGTTTTTCACTGTGGTTTCTTTGGTGGTGGGGGGGTCTGGACATCCAGAGTGATTAGTTTATGGTCTGATCAAACCACTGATGGGTTGACCACTGGTACGGAACACCTGTCACCCTTGTTGGTGATGACCAGGTCCAATATGTTGTGGCCTCTGGTAGGGGAGTTTACCAGCTGATCCAGGGCATTTGAGTTAATAAATTCCAGGAAGAGCTCAGCCTGGGAGTTTGTACTCAAGAAGTTTTCCCAGTTAATGGTAGGGTAATTGAAATTGCCCAGTATCAGGGTGTTCGGTAGGACCTTCATGTTTTCCAGTGTCTCCAGAAAGGCGGAATGGTGGTCCTGGGTCATGGAGGATGATCTTTAGCATTCCAGAATTTGCATTACAGATTAGCCCGATGTTAGCTGCACATGGATGATCTCAGAGGTATCATGATGTGTCACTTACCTGGAGGTGTGGGTATCCTTGATGAATATGGATACACCCCCTCCTTTTGTGTTTCGGTCCGTGTTCTGTGGCTGAAATGTGTGGTATGAGTTGTAGCCCAGTAGTGCTGGAGTGCTCTCTGAAGCCTTGAATCAGGTTTCAGTTACTGCACAGATGTAGACTTTCTCCATACTTAGGAGTGTTTTGAGCGCATGCATTTTGAGATTTAAACTCCTGGCACTAAGTAGCATAATCCTCATTTTTTTTAACTTGTGCTGTCAAAAAAGGCACTATGGGGGCAGCAAGAGACTTAGCCAGCACTTGAAAGCCAAGGGGTGACAGGTGCAAGCAGTCTCTTGCTAAGCAAAGCGGCTTGTCGAGCATGTCATCCCAGGCTGACAGACACTGGATCCCCTTTGAATAACACCAGAAGCATAGCCAGTTGTTGAAATTGATCATTTTTTCTTTATAATGAGGTATCATTCTTGGTGAGGTCAGGATGCTACTCAGGGTCATATCTGCCTGGGCTACATGATCAGAGAGCTCTTCCATGTCTCTTTTTCATGTAGTCCAGGGAGGTACGTCTCAAGTCATTCACACCAACATGAACAATGACAGTCGTATTTGTACTTGTTCTGGAGTGACCTCAGTGCTTGTGTTATGTGGCGGATTCTGGCTCCCGACAGGCAGCTAAAAGCTACCTTCTCTTTGTCCAGCCTAGTGAGTGGGGCATCAGTGTGCCTGACTATTGAATCACCTAATACTAGTGTGTTAGGTATAATATTTTACCTTAAGGGCTGTGATTGTGCGGCACATTGATTTTCTATTTTGTGTGTTGTCTGGTTTGTGACGGGAGGTGCAGGTTTTGTGGGTGTCTGTTTTAGGGCTCTCTGAAGCTTTTGCATGTTTTTAGAGTCTGAGTATGATTTCGTGTATTTGTATGTATTTTTTGCCAGTGCTGGTTTAGTAGGTCTATGTGAGGCTGGAGGTGTGGTGCAGGTGTTAACCTTCTCCTCATGAGGTGTGGTGCAGGTGTTAACCTTCCCCTCATGACGGTCAGTTCCAGTCATGGATGGAGACATATTAGCCACCAGTTTGGCTGCATAAGTGCATCTCTCGCATATATTAGTGTTTTCTGGTAGAGGGCTGTCCGTGTACATGAGGCAGCTGTAACATTGCCTCGGGATATCCAATTCACCAGCTGGACTGGAGAGTACACCTAAAGTTGTCCTTTGGTCATGCCTGAATAGTAGGGTAAGCTGCTAAGTTGCTTGGCTGGTGAGGGGTGGATAAGGAGCCTTGCCCTGCTGGGCAGTCAAGTGTCAGGGTATATTAATGCTTACTATTAGGTCCGAGCAAGTGCTGGATTGTAGGATGCTTTTTGAGTGCTTAGGATGAGAGTTGGACTAGTTTCAAGTGAAAAACTGAAGAGGAGACTTAGTGGAGCTGGGAATAATTTAACCCTAGCTAACCGGTACTGCCCGGTGCACAAAACCGTGCAAATGCATTTTTTAAACTACTAACTTCTGGGCTGGAACCACTCCTCCAGGGACAGATGGCTGCTCAAAGTTCCCCTCTCTCACAGGTGAAGAGAAAAGTACAGTTTTGTACCTACCATAAATGTAGATGTCCGATAGGTATGCATCTGCAGTCATCACATATGGGTTGTCCTGCCTCAGGCAGCCCTTTGGTCGGCCGGATTCCAAAGTCTGGGTCTGGCCTCTGCTGATGTCGCACTTTCCCCGACATCAGAGCGTCTGGGGTATAAAAGCATCAGCCAACGCCATCTTCCTCAGTTTTTCTTGCCCCAGATGCAAGGTGCCCTCTAGGAAGGCTAAATTTGGAGAAATGCATATTATATATATATATATATATATATATATATATATATATATATATATATATATATATATATATATATATACATATATATACACACACACAAACAAACACACCATAATAGATCCCCCAGCTAGCTAATGGGGGGGTAAGCATCCTAGGAATATCACAGAGGGGAAGGAGGGAGGGTAAACCTGACTGCAGATGCATACCTATCGGACATCTACATTTATGGTAGGTACAAAACTGTACTATGTCCTTCAAGGATGCATCTGCAGTCATCACATATGGGTAGAATACCATAGCCAATCTGGGGGTGGGGGAACTAAGTAAAGGATGGTGTAGTTAAGATACCCTGCAGGACTGCCGTAGCAAAGCCTGCTCTGGATCTGGAGTATAAAGGTAAATTGTAATGCTTGGCAAATGTATGCACAGAGCTCCATGTAGCAGCTTCTAAAATGTCCTTGGTAGCCACCCCTCTTAGGAAGGCTGTGGTGGTGGCTGTGGCTCTCGTGGAATGAGGTCTAATATTAGCTGGCACAGTTTTTCCATGAAAGGAGTAACAAAAATGAATGCAATTTCCTATCCATTTTGAAATTGTCTGTTTGGAAATTGCTTTTCCTTGTGCCCCAGCAGCATATGCCACAAACAAGAGGTCAGTCTTTCTGTAACTTTTAGTTCTGTCCAAGTAGTAGCACAATTGTCTGTGTATGCCCAGGGTGTGAAGAAGTTTCTCCCCTTTATTTTGTGGTTTTGGGAAGAATGTAGGCAAGTGAATTGCTTGGTTCAAGGATATCCTGGATACCACCTTTGGCATAAATGTAGGATTGGTTCTCAAAGAAACTCTGTCTTGATGAAAGATAAGAAATGGCTGCACCGCCATTAAAGCTTGTAACTCAGATACTCTTCTTGCTGAGGTTATGGCCAGAAGGAAGGCAGTTTTCCAAGACAGAAATTGTAGATCCGCCGATGCTGCTGGTTCAAAGGGAGGAAGTGTTAGTTTTTCCAACACAAAGTTAAGGTCCCAAGTAGGTAGAGGTGGTTTCCTTGGAGGATTGATGTTTTTGATTCCTCTTAGAAACCGTCTTAGAAGAGGATGCGAGAAGACAGGTGGATTAACATTGTATTCTGCTGAAAACGCTGAGGCATGTATCTTAATGGAAGAGTAAGACACGCCATTGTGAAACAATTCTGCCAAATATTCCAGTATATGTGCCATGTTCATCACTGTCACATCTAGGCCTTTTGTTGTGTTCCAAGTGTGAAATCTTTTCCATTTTGCTGAATATGCCTTCCTTGTGGAAGGCCGGAAGCCCATAATAATATCCTTCACTCTCTGGGATAGGTTATCCTGAGGAGGAGTCATGGTATTCTCCAGGCAGTTAGCTGCAAGGTTTTCAGGTTGGAATGCAGAGTCTTGAAATTGTGCTGCGTCAGTAGAAGTGGCCATAGGGGGAGAGGCCACGGTTTAGTCTGTGACATGCTCTTTAACAGTGGGCACCAGTGCTGCCTTGGCCAGTTTGGAGCTATCAGAATCACTCTGGGCTGCTCTGTCCTGATTTTCAGTAAAACCTTGGTCATTAATGGGAAAGGTGGGAAAGCATAGACTGTTAGAGCTTTCCAGCTGAAAGAGAGAGTGTCCACTTTCCATGCTTGTGGGTGGTATGTCCTTGAGCAGAAGGTCTTCAGTTGATGATTGTGGGGGGAAGCGAACAGATCTATTTCCGGCCTTCCCCATGATTGTGTTATGAGTAAGATGATGTCTGGGTGCAGCATCCATTCGTGTGCATCCATGGTAGTTCTGCTTAAGCTGTCTGCCAGTATATTGTCTTTCCCTGGCACGAACTGGGACTGCAGCTGTATATTGAGTTTCAAGGAAAGTTCCCATAGATTCATTGCCAGTCTGCATAGAGGGTAGGAATGGGTGCCTCCTTGCTTGTTTATGTACCACATAACTGTGGTGTTGTCTGCCTTATGAGCAGGTGGCCTTGAAGGAAAGGTTTGAAGGCCTCTATTGCGTGCATCACTGCCAGCATTTCGTTTTCGTTTATGTGCATGCGCAGCTGTCTTTGTGCCCATAGCCCTTGGATACATCTGCCCTCCATGTGTGCTCCCCAACCTTGGTCTGAAGCGTCCGTGGTGATGGTTTGGTTGGCTCTTGGTTTGCTGAAGGGCAACCCGCTGTTCGACTGGCAGGCTTGAGCCCACCACAGAAATTCCTTTTGAAGGCATGTAATGAGTGGGATCAAAGTTTCTAAGCTGTGACTGTGCTGAGTCCATACACTCCTTAGGTACCATTGCAATTTTCTCATATGCAGTCTTGCGGGCGGAATCAGAAGAATGCAAGATGCCATGTGACCCAGGGCCTGCAGGATTTTCCTTGCAGTCAGCTGAGTTTGTCTTGTCAGATTCTTGAAGTAATCTGGTAGTTTTTGCTTTTCTTCTGTGAGAAAGGCCATGTGGGTGGTTGTGTCTAGATCCGCACCCAGAAAGGTTATTCTTTGGGATGGTACAAGTCTTGATTTTTGGATGTTGACTGTACATCCCAAGGCCTGTAGTAGGTGGATGGCATAGTCCAAGTCCTTAAACAAAATTTGCTTGTTGTCCGCTTGTATAAGGCAGTCGTCCAGATATGGGTAGATTTGAATCCCCTGAAGTCTGCAGTGCGCAATTACTGATGCCAGGCATTTCATGAATACTCTGGGCGCAGTAGATAGGCCAAAGGGCAATGCTGTGAATTGATAATGCTCTGACCCTGCAAGAAATCTGAGGTGTCTTCTGCAACTTTGTCGAATAGGGACATGCAGGTATGCCTCCTTGAGGTCTAGTCACCAGCCAAGACCCCTTGCCCAGCATGGGAAGGAGTTGCTGTAGAGTCAGCATTTTGAATTTTGGCACAATGAGGTAAGTATTCAGTGCGGACAAGTTGAGAATAGGCCTCCATTGATTTTCTTTTCTTGGAACAAGGAATAATCTGGAGTAAAATCCTTGGCCTTGTTCTGAAAGAGGTACCTTTTCTATGGCTTTCATTTGTATTAATTTGGTAATCTGCTTCAAAGCCTCTGCCCTCTGATTTGGTGGCAGGTCTGGCATTCCTTTTCTTTTTGGCAATGTGTGGAAATGGAACCTGTATCCTTTGTCTATTTGCAGTGCCCATGTGTCCCTTGTAATGATGTGCCAATTTTTTGAGAATAAAGAAAGCTTTCCGCCCAAAGGTGCTTCTAACTGAGCCCTGGTCGGCGGAGTCAAAATAAAGTCATTGAGTCTGTCCTGGTGTGGCAGTTGTGGTTCCTGCACTACCTCTCCGGTTGGGAGGCTGCCACTGACGGCCTCTGTAGGAGACTCTAGCTTGCCCTCTACCTCTGGCATGCCTATTCCTGCCTCTCTGAGATCTGTCCGAGTCCGGAAAGGACCAATTCTTAGTAGGCCAATTTCTGCTGAATCTCGGTGGTTGGACTTGCAGAAAGTCTTTGACTGTTTGCACAGATTTTGCCTTTTCTTCAAATTTCTTTAAGACCTCTTGAGCCGTGGAAACAAATAATTTTTGCTTTTCCATAGGAGCATCCAAAAGCTTAGCTTTAACATGGTCTGGTAAAGATTGTTCCTTCAGCCAGGCATGCCTACGTATAACTGCACCTGTCATAGCTGACATGCATGAAGCTTCCAATGCATCATAACCACACTAAGAAATGGTTACTAACCTGCTGGGAGTTATGCACCAGATCCTGAAGTGATTTGCGATCAAGGGGTTCAGAAGAGGTCAGTTTCTTATGCAATTCATCTAACAAATACTCTTGGTACTGTATCATATGAAATTGACAATTTAATGCCCTCATGGAAAGAGTTGCAGAAGTATACACTTTCTTACCCCATCTCTCTAAAGCTCTGTACTCCCTTTTCAGAGGGTAGAGGATTTCTAGCAGTGGCAGCTGCAACCCCTTTTGGGCCCTGGGAAATAGTTTCTGGATCAGCAGAGTGGGCCTTGTACAGATGTAGATGTGAATCCGGGACCCTGTAGTACCCATCAGGTTTGGCAGGTGCCGGAGGGAGTCAGGGGCTGTACTAGCATCAGAGTACACATCATCAATAACATTCAAAACAGGAGGTACAGCTAAAGGCCTATGCTGAGGTAAATGTAAAAAGGTCCTTAATCTCTTTCTAGAATCAGAGAATTCCTGACCCTGCCATTGAAAATGTTCTCTCAGTGTAATGTCTCTCCAAAGGAAAACTCTTCAGGAGGGGAGGCCGAGGGAATAGATTCTTCAGCATCAGAATCCTCGTAGGCCGAATAAGCCTCCTCCTGGGGGTCTGACAGAGCAGAGCCATCAGTGGACTCATCTGAGGAGTGGTGGTCAGAGGGCTCAACCCTGGGCCTTTTGTCTGGAGGTGGTTGAGAGCCCCTGTCCGGATGAGGTTGAGAACCTCTAATTAATGAGATAAGATCCTCTGCTAGGCTAAATCTGTGAGCCAGTAGAAGGTCTCTGAGAGGAAACCTTGGGAGGTAAAGCTTTAGTAAGTTTAGCAGCTTTAGCCCTGGAAAAGGCCTTAATGGACATGGACGCAGGGGGTCTGGCTACACCACGTGCAGGAGTAGACTTGTCTAAAGGAATGGTGTCGGAAGGTTCCTGGACACCGGTTTCAATAGGTAATTCAATAACCGACTCGGCCGGGGCCTCCGAGGCAGAGGTAGTCGGTTGTGCGGTTTCGGTAATAGGAAGTACCAAGGACTGTTTCAGCCGAGACCGAGACACTCGCGGTAGGCCTGACCATGGTTTCAACCGAAACCGCGGCCCGCATGTGTCAGTCCTTGTCCTTCCGTTTTTTTAACTAAATGCGAAGTTGGAGTCTCCGACGGCATCTTGTAAGCAAAACTAGCCCCAAAGAATTCCTCTGCAAACTCTGACCGACGTCTAAGAGTTCGTCGGTTGAAGGAAGCACAGGCTGAACAGGCAGAGACGTTGTGGTATGGGCCTAGGCAAGGGAGGCAATAAGAGTGGAAATCCTTATGAGGTATTTGTTTCCCACAAGTTAAACAATTATTAACTTTATCTGACATCGGCTGAGGCAAGAGAGAGTCCCCAACGGGGTACTTAGCTTTTTCGAGGTCTTCGGTAGCTGAAATCACAGGAGCTGGCCGACCGGCACTTGCGAACTGCTTCTGCTTCGGGCATTACGCGGCAAGAAAGACTGAGGAAGACGGCGTCGGCTGATGCTTTTATACCCCAGATGCTCTGACGTTGGGGAAAGTGCGACATCAGCAGAGGCCAGACCCAGACTTTGGAATCCGGCCGACCGAAGGGCTGCCTGAGGCAGGACAACCCATATGTGATGACTGCAGATGCATCCTTGAAGGACATCTTCCCTCTTTCCAAGTAAAGTATGGGCAACTCAAACTTGTAACACATCCCCAAATTCAGCACTAGCCTGAAAACTGGACTATACTAGCTTAGAAAGGCGGGAAACAAGAATTTTTTGTTTTGTTTTTTTGAAAAGATAAGACAAAAACAGCAAAAAGTACACTTAAAACAGCTTTAAACAACAAGCAATCAGAAAAGGTTATCGCACTTAAGTGTGTAGCCTACAACAGTTAATTTAAACAAAAAAAAACTTTTTAAAAGTGCAGGCAGTCAAATAAGTACAATGTGAAAAAAACAAGCTTTTAAATCACAATAAGTGCTGGAAAATCGGCGTTTAGGCGGAAAACAGTTAAGTACAGGAAGAAAACACAAAAAACTGATAATCACAGCAAAGTCTCTCTTTTAAGCTAGAAGGCTTGTATCAGTTTAAGGCTTTCTAGTGCTTTCCAGTAGGTTAGTTACAGGAAAGATGGGAAACAAGCGCAGATGTTTTCTTCTAAACCAGAAAGCTGAAAGAGATGGACAACTTCCCGAATGATCAATAAACAATTCCTGGGCCAAGAACCACTCCTCTTGTGGTAGACAGGCTACCTAGTGCTTACCACTCCCACTGATAAGCTAGAAGGCGGCACTCCAACACAGAAAGGCTTGCGAGGCTCAGAAGCTTACCAACAGTCCTGGATGCACCTCTATCTGGACTAGGCTAGTAACAGGAAATGTGGGAAACAAACGCAAGTACGCCTTTTAAACCAGAAAGATGAAGGAAATGGGAAAAAAGTACAGTTGTGTACACTTACCATAAATGTAGATGTTGGAGTGTATTCATTGTTGCAGTCATTACATTTGGGTAATCTGCTGGCAGGTTGCCCTCAGTCGGCCTGAACAGTCTTGTGTCCTGCATCAAACATGCAGCAGATGGCATTTTAATAAGTTTTTCTTGTTCCAGATGTCAGATGCCCCCAATGGGGAGCGCAAATATTATGGTAAGTGTACACAACTGTACTATGTTCTTTGTGTTTCACTGTTGCAGTCAATATATTTGGGTAGAATCCCAAAGCTATGGATGGGAGAATGGAACTAAACAGCATTAGGAGCAGCTATAAGGCCCTGCAGGATTGCAGTGGCAAAGCCTGCCCTGGATTTGGAGGAGAGGTAAATTATAATGCTTTGTGAACGTATGAACTGAGCTCCAAGTAGCAGCTTCTAGAATGTCTCTGGTAGGGACCCTTCTGCGAAAAGCTGCTGAAGAAGAGGCAGCCCTGGTGGAATGGAATCTGATCCCCTTGGGCACAGGTTTACCATGGTACAAGTAGCAGAAACAAATGCAATGGCTTATCCATTTAGAAATTGCCTGCTTTGATATAGCCTTCCCCTCTGATCCTGCAGCAAATGCTACCAGCCATTGCTCAGACTTTCTTAGAGATTTTGTCCCGTTTAAGTAGAATCTTTGTTGTCTGTGTACATCCAATGAATGCAGAATCCACTCCCCCTTGTTCTTCAGTTTTGGGAAAAAAGTTGGCAGGTGAATGGTCTGGTAAACAGCAACATTGGATACCACCTTAGGCATAAAAGAAGGATTGGTCCTGAGGGCCACCCTGTCCAGGTAAAAAATAATGAAAGGCTCCACTACCGTGAGAGCATGTAGTTATGAAACCCTTCTAGCTGAAGTGACTGCCAAAAGAAAAGCTGACTTCCAAGAAAGAAACTGTATATCCGCAGTAGCTGCTGGTTCAAAAGGAGGCAGGGTGAGTTCTTCAAGCACAAAATTGAGGTCCCATGGAGGAATTGGTGCTCTCCTGGGAGGCCGTAAATGTTTGGCCCCTCTGAGATACTGTTTTGGCAGTGGATGAGAAAAGAGAGGAGGCTCTATGTTGTAATGAGCTGTCAGAGGCATGGATTTTTATTGAAGAAAAAGATAGGCCCTTAAGCATTGCAAAATGTGAGGAATCTTGGGCTTTGCTGTGTCTATTCCTTGTGCTTGGTTCCAAGCGTAGATTATCTTCCATTACATCAGCATAAGATTTTCTAGTACTAGGACTTCTGGCTTCCAAAATGACATCCATCACAGGTTTACTGAGAGATGTGGTTTGAACAATTAGTTGATTAGCCATGCTACAAGATTCAGAGTTTGGAGCAGAGTGTGCAGAATTTGACAGTTCTGCTGAGACAATAGATGAGGTGTTTGAGGCAAGTACCACGGAGGAAGTTGTGACATATTCCATAGAAGCAGGTAACCAGTGTTGGCGAGGCCAGTCCAGAGCAATTAGAATCATTTTTGTTTTTTCCTGTCTGACTTAGTAAGACCTTGGAAAGTAGAGGCAGAGGGGGAAAGGCATAGACTGTTTTTTCCAGGGGAAGGATAGAGCATCCACTTTCCAAGCTTTTTTGTGATGAGTTCTTGTGCAGAATTTGTCCAACTGACATTTTTGGGGAGAGGTAAATAGATCTAGGTCTGGGCTTCCCCATTTCTGTGTTAACATGATGGAAGATTTGTGGGTCCAGTTTCCATTTGTGCAGGGCCATAAGATTTCTGCTTAGGTCATCTGCCAAAGTATTTTGCTTTCCTGGCAGGAATTGAGCTTGAAGATGTATTTGGTAAGTCAAGGCTGTGTTCTACAAGGCCATGGCTAGTCTACAAAGGGAGTAGGAATGAGTACCCCCTTGCTTGTTTATGTACCACATAACTGTGGTGTTGCCCATCTTTATCAGTAGTTGTCCTGGATGAAGTAAGTCCTTGAAGGCTGTCAGAGCATTCTGAACAGCTAGCATTTCTTTCTGGTTGATATGTACGTGCATTTGGTTTGGGCTCCATTTGCCCTGAATGCATCTTCCTGCCAGGTGGGCCCCCCAAGCATAGTCTGTAGTTAGGGTTTGGGTGGCAGGGGGTATAGTGAATGACAGTCCCTTGTTTTGGTGACATGTCTCTGCCCACCAAAGAAACTTCTGTTGTAGGCAGGGAATGAGAAAATTGTTTCCAGGCTGTGACGATGTTGAATCCATAAGCTTTTTAAGTACCATTAAAGTTTCCTCATATGCAGTCTCGCATATGGAATTAGTAGAATGCAGGATGCCATGAACCCCAAACCCTGCAGAATTTGTCTTGCAGATAACTGGGCTTTTGTTGCCATTTATTTGAAGTATGTTGTCAATTTCATTTTGTTTGCCTGGTGTGAGAAAAGCCATCTGGGCAGTTGTATTCAAGCTTGCACAGAGGAATGTAATTTGAGAGGGTACCAGTTGTGATTTCTTTTAGTTTATGGTGTACCGTAGGCATGCCAGAAGTCTTTTTACAAACGCCAGATGTTGAACAGTGTCCTTGTCCTCTGCCTAAATCAGACAATCGTCCAGATAAGGATATATTTGAATATTTGTCTGCAAAATGCAATTACTGGTGCCAGGCACTTTGTAAAGACCGTGGGCACAGTAGATAAGCCAAAGGGCAGTTCAGAGAATTGGTAATGCAAAAAAACTACTTTGAAGTGGAGGTATCTTCTGCAAGATTCCCTTATTGGGATATGCAGTTATGCCTCTTAAGTCTACAGTTACCAACCAGACATTCTTGACTAGCATAGGCAGCGGCTGTTATAAAGTCAGCATTTTGAATTTTGGAATGTTCAGGAACGTGTTCAGAATCAATAAGTCCAGTATTGGACGTCATGATTTGTCTTTTCTGGCTACCAGGAAAAGTCTTTAATAAAATCCTTGTCATTTTTCCTTTTCTGGTACCGGTTGAATAGCCCCCATATCCATGAGTGACATGACTTATTTCTGGGCCTCTGCCCACTGGTTTTGTGGCAGATCTGGCCATCCATTTGGAAATGGCAAAGTATGGAAATGAAATCTGTACCCCTGGGATACTCTGTTTAATACCCACTTGTCCTTGGTAATTAACGCCAATTTTGAGCATGAAGTGCTAGTTTTACCCCCAAGGGGGCTGCCAAAAGATAAGTGCTTGGAGATGGTAGAGGAAAGTCATTGAGACTGCGTACTGTAGGGTTGTGCTTTGTTACCCTCAGATTTGGAGGTTGAGGCACCCCACTGCTTTGAAATGTAAGATTCCTGTGATTGATATCTGGAACCTTTTGAGCGCCTGGGTTTGCCTGAGTGGCTCTGTTGGACACAGGAAAGGACCAATTCTTAGTAGGCCAGTACCTACTGAACCTGGGTGGCTGCACTTGCAAGAAATCTTTTACAGTTTGCATAGACTTAGCTTTGTCTTCCATTTTCTTTAAAACCACTACTGCCTTATTACCAAACAGACTATCATGCTGTAAAGGGACATCCAACAATTTAACTTTAACATGATCAGGCAAATTTTGCTCCTTGAGCCAGGCATGCCTTCTTATCACAGAACTAGCTATGGCGGCCCTGGAAGAGGGCTCAGAGGAATCAAAACCACATTGCAAAGTATGCTTTCCAACCTGTTCTGCTGAATGCAATAAATGCTGTAATGCTATTTTCCACACAATCAGAAATCAACATAATTTTCTGTTTCAGTAAGCCCATAACATGCTGTTGATATTTAAGCATTTGAAACTGGCAGTTTAAAGCCCTGACTGCCAAGATTGCAGACGTGTAAACCTTCTTACCCGATCTATCCAACACCCTGTAATCATTATCAGAAGGGGTAGGATTTTTGGCTGTAGAAGCCTTAACACCCTTGGGCCCTGAGAAATAATCTCAGGATCAGCAGCAGGATTTTTGAAAAGAAATTTGTGGGAGTCAGGAACCCTGTATATCTGTCTGGCTTACTAGGAGGGCATGCTCGATTCCGAGAACACATCATCAACAATGTCTAAATACAGGGGGTATTGCCAAAGCCCTATGCTGAGGAAGAAGGAAATTCCTAAGCCTCTTTTTCATTCAGAGAAGTCCTGACTCTCCCAGTGAAAATGTTCCCTTAAAGTATGCAAATACTCGCCAAAAGAGTAATCCTCAGGAGGAGATGCAGACGGGATGGATTCCTCTGCATCAGAATCCTCATAAGGTGGAATAGAAAATTCCTGAACAGAAGAGGAAATCAGAAGAAATGAAAACCTGATCTGAAGATTCATAATCAGTACCTTGCCTAGACCTCTTAGCGGGCGGGGGTTGGGAACCCCTGATCAAGGTAATTAAACCCTCAGCCATTTTGATAATTTGTTTTTTAGGCATAAGGGCCTGAGCATGTGGCTCATACTTCGGTTTTTTAGACACAAGTCATTTTTTACCTTGTTTTTGTTGATGGCATCTGTTAATATAAAAATGTTGAGGCTTGAAAACACCCTCAGAAGCCGGTGCCTGCTGAGCGGCTCCGGATCCATCCAAGGGAGAGACATCCGCGGGTTCAATACTTTGCGAATCTCACGGCATACCAGACTCCGAATGGGTCTCAAAAGTAGCAGGTATCAGGGGCTGCGAAAGCACCTGAGTACCGGCGATTGGCTTAGGAGAAGCTTCGTCGTGACTACCTCACATCATGGAAGAGGAGACTGCAACCGACACAGGACCCAAGACCCAAGACTGTTATTCAGGCTGACTGAGGGCAACCTGCCAGCGGATTACCCAAATGGAATGACTGCAACAGTGAATCACGAAGAACATCTGCCCAATCGGCCAGTAGCTACAATTTCTGGGCCAGGAACCACTACTCCTTGTGGTAGATAAGCTACCTAATGCTTAACACTTCCCACTGATACACTAGAAGGCTTCCCACCACCACAAAAAGGCTAGGGGGGCTCAGGAGCTTACAAACAGTCCTGGATACAGCAAATCTGTATCTGGACTAAAGTTACAGGAAAGGCAGGAAACAAGCTAGTTTTTTTTTTTTTTCTTTTTTTTTTTTTTCTTTTTACAGAAAAGCTAAAACAGCAGTAAATACAATTCAAATGCAGTGCAGGCTAGCACACGTGTATCAATATTACAGCAAATATAGTTTAATTAAATGCAATTAAATTAACAAATGACAAAAAAACAAGTGCAGAAGGCATTAAATTAGAAGGCTACTAACAAGCAGTAATAAGTGCAGAGTAAGAACTGAACAGATAGCACGCAGAACAGCAACATAGTTACAGTAAGAGCAGCTGAAAATTTATATATATATATATATATATATATATATATTTTTTTTTTTTTTTTGTGGGGAGGAGGGCACAGCAGGATTAAGAGGCTACAGGAGTTGTCATCCTCAAATGCTCTCTTTGTAGATAGGAGTGCCTGAAATCATAATATGATCTCACTGCACTCAGTTGAGTGAGCAAATGAGATAGGCCCAGAAGGAGTATCCAAATACAAACTTACAAGAGCGGTGGGCAGTTTCAAAGCCACCAAGATTAACACCACGACAAGAACACGCAGGGTGGGTGGGAGAAACACAGTTGAGACAACAAGAAACAAACAATACAGCACCACTATTAATAATAGGCAAGTGTATAAATACAGCACAGTGCAAATTAAGTTGGAAAAAGTGTACTTTATCAGTTTGGAATAGATTCCAACTCTGCAGCTCACAGCAAATCTATCAGCTTTCCAGCAGTTCACAGAAATGCAGTCTGTACTGGAATTACAGCAATGAAATACTGCTGAGTACATAACTTCTTTGTGTTGTGTAGTCCAAACTCACCTTCATTTTTGCGTATAGGACAGCGTCCCTAGCACCTTATTCTTGAGTGCCTCACTGTACAATATTCCTGAGCGCCGTGCAGCCAAAGGATGTTCTAGCCCTGGAAGCTAAATCCAATTTGTGATGTGAAATAAAAGTGCGAGAGGTAGCCCAAGTAGCTGCTGCACATATATTATCAAGTCGGACCCTGGCTTGAAAGGCTGCAGAGGTAGACCGAGACCTGGTAGAATGAGCCTTGATCTTGAAGGGTAAAGGTATGCCCTCCTAACGGTAGACAAAGGCTATGCAACTGGAAATCCAATTAGATAGTGTCACTTTAGAAACTGGTAAACCTAATCTGGATTCAGAAAAAGAAATGAATAACTGATCTGATTTCCTAAACTTCTTGGTCCGATGAAAATAAAAATGTAGCTGTCTATGAACATCTAGCTGATGAAACAGATACTCAGCTGCATTGCAGTGATTAGGGAAGAAAACTGGGAGTTCTATGGATTGACTTAAGGTGGCATGAGAACAAACTCTGGGAACAAAGGAGGGGTTTAGTATGCAGTGAGACTGTGTCTTTATGAAAGATCAAAGTTGGCTTAACAGTCGAGGCTTATAACTCCGATACCAGCCTAGCTGAAGTGATAGCCACCAAAACAAAGTCTTCCAAGACAAAAATTTTAATGAGGATGATTGAGAAGGTTCAAATGTGAAGATGTCAGTTTGGACAACACAAAATTTAAATTCCAAGAAACCACAGGTTCTTGGAGAGGTGGCCTCAACAGAGTGGCTCCTTTCAAAAAGGTTTTGCATAGCTTATGAGACATTAAATTGAAGTCTGAAAATCATAAATGGAAATGAGAGATAGCCGCAAACTGAACTCTTATAGTGGCAGCGGCAGATCCTTGCTGAAAAAGCACGGAGAGAAAATCCAAAATTACAGGGATAGAAGCAGTGTAGGGATCTACATTCATTTTGTGTGCCCAAATAGAAAATCTTTTCCATTTACTGCCATATAGTCTCCTAGGTGAAGGTTTAGGGGAGGACATAAGGATATGTGACACTGAGGAAGATGCATCATGAAACCTGAGCTAGGGGATGGGACTGGAGCAGCCACGCTGTCAAATTTGAGGGTGTGGATTGAGGGGACTGAGGGCAACCTGCCAGATCACCCAAATGTAATGACTGCAACAGTGAAACATGAACATCCTGATATGGCGGCACAGTGGTGCAGTGGTTAACGTTGTCGCCTCACAGCAAGAGGTTCTCCGGTTCGATTCTCGGCTGGGGTGCCTTCTGTGTGGAGTTTGCATGTTCTCCCTGTGTTATGGGTTTCCTCCGGGTACTCCGGTTTCCTCCCACATTCCAAAGACATGCATCTGGAGCATTTCTCCCCGGGCCTCCGCTGAAAACAGGCTCTGTGGAACCTAGTCGGACATTCCCGGTCAACAAATGTTAAATAAATGTTAAATAAAAAATATGGTCCAGAATCCAAGGATAGTCCAGGGGAAGAGGTTCGAGGAAGGGGAACCAAACCTGATGAGGCCAGTAAGGAGCAATCAGGATTAACTTGCATCCCAGTCATCTGGCTTTTTGAATCACTTTGGAAATGAGAAGAAATGGAGAAAAAGCATACCGAAGATCCAAGGGCCAATTGTGAGCTAGGGCGTCTCGGGTGTCTCCCCCGGATGGGGAATGAGGGAAAAATAGCTGCTGCATTTGGCATTGACTGAACTGGCAAAGAGGTTGCAGCAAGGCTGTCCCTATTTGCAGAAAATCTGTTCCGCTGTTTCGTGTTTCAGAGACCACTCGTGAGGCAGCAGGATCTCCTGGCTAAGCTGGTCAGCCATCACGTTGGTCGCCCCTGGAATGTGCATTGCTACCAGAAAGTGCTAGGAAGAAATCGTCCATTTCCAAAGTCACATGGCCTCTCAACAGAGTGGGTAAGATCTGGTACCGCCCTGTTTGTTGCTGTACCAAACTACCGACATGTCTGTCTGTATCGCAATAGTCCCTAGAGGAAGAAGGTCTTGAAGTGCTTGCAACGCCAGGAGCACCGCCCTCATCTCCAGAACACTGACATGTAGGTGAGCCTCGTGCTCTTTGTGCCTTGGACAGTCCTGCGGAGATAATGCCTCAACCACCCGATCTGGGAGACATCCGTGTTCACAGTGGCAACGGGTTGGGCAGGAACAAAGGGGGTGATAGTCAACTAGTTGGGTGCTATCCACTAAAGGAGGTCCTCCTTGCATGATTCCATAGGCAGAATAGGGTGATTAAGCGGAAGATACTGGTAGGACCACTGGGAAAACAGAAGCCACTGGAGAACTCTCATGTGCACCCTGGCTAATGGTATTAATAGGATGGTGGATGCCATAGTTCCGAGGAGCTGAAGAACCCACTTTGCTTTGCCCTTCTGCAAGGGGCGAAACTGTTGAATTTGAATGATTAAATTTTGTGCCCTTTTGGTGGGGAGACTAGCTGTCATGTTCACTGTCTAACTCAGCGCCTATAAAAATCACAGACTGAGAGGGCAATAATGCAGATTTTTCCCAATTTATGGAGACCCTTAATTGAGCACAAACTTGAATAGTGGTGTCCCTGTTTTGGAGAAGTAGATGCCTGGTGGGGGGAGTCAGGAGACAGTCGTCCAAGTATGGAAACACCTGGAATCCCTAACCACTCAGGTGAGTGGTCACTACTGCCATGCATTTGGTAAACACCCTGGGGGCTGGGGTGAGACCAAAGGGCAGAGCATGAAACTGATAGTGACTGGCTCCCAGCCGGAAGCATAGATGGCACCTGGACGCCTTGTCCATTTTTATATGGTAGTAGGCATTCTGGAGATCTATTGAGCACATCCAATAGTCTTTCCGTAACAAAGGGAGTACTGACTGCAGTGCTACCATTCAAAACCTGTCCTTCCTCACGGATTCATTTAATCTACTGAGGTCCAATATTGGCCTCCAATCTCCTGTTAGTTTTGGGACTAAAGAACCTGGAGTAAGTTCCGGATCCCATCTGATCTGCTGGGACAGATAGGATGACTCTCTAACAGCAACTTGTTGATCTCCACAGCTGCCTGATCCCGGAGATTGGGTGGTACATCTGGGATCTTCTTGGGAACAAACAGTGGAAGGGAAAAAGATATGATATAGCTTCTGGTAACAACTCTTTGTACCAACTTGTCTTGGGTTATACTTAGCCAGGCTTCTGGATACAAAGAAATGCGTACCCCAACCAGCCACAGAGAAACAGTCAGGCCTCACATCAGGAACGCTGATAAGGCCGTCCCTGAAAGGAATCACGACCTTGTTGGTATTGCAGACCGGCCATGCCTCTAGGGCAACATCTCCCATTTCCTCCTCCTCCTCTGAAAGAGGGTTCACCCTGTGTGTGCGGAAAGACCATCTGGGACTTTCTTGAACCACATTTTACTGCCCTTCTGAACTTTAGGGTATGGTCTAGAGGGAAAGTACAGTTGTGTACCTACCACAAATGTAGATGTTAGAGTGTATTCACTGTTGCAGTCATTACACTTGGGTTATCCTGTTGGCAGGCTACCCGTAGTCGGCCTGAATTCCAAAGTCCTGGTCCGGCGTCGGTTGCAGTCTCCTCTTCCCTGACGTCAGTGTGTCAGGAGTATACAAGATGTAGCAGATGCCATTTTCTTCAGTTTTTCTTGCCCCAGATGTCAGGTGCCCCCAAAAGGGTAGGCTAAAAACATTGCTTATAAAAAGCTTGCACTAAAATAAACATTACCTTCATCTACAAGCAAATACACCACAAAGGTTGTATAGAATAGAGAAGTACAGATAAGTCCCAGTAAAGGGGGATGGTGGGTGGGTAACCTGGACTGCAACAGTGAATACACTCGAACATCTATATTTATGGTAGGTAACACAACTGTACTATGTTCGTGTTTCACTGTTGCAGTCATTACACTTGGGTTGAATCCCAAAGCTGAGGTTGGGTGGATGGGTCTAAATAGAATTAGGAGTGGCTATGAGGCCCTGCAGAACTGCAGTGGCAAAGCCTGCTCTGGATTTAGAGTAAAGAGGTAAGTGGTAGTGCTTTGTAAATGTGTGCACTGAAGTCCAAGTAGCAGCCTCCAAAATATCCTTGGTTGGTAATCCTCTGAGGAAGACTGCTGAGGTGGCTGCTGCCCTGGTCGAATGTGGCCTAATGCCCTTAGGCACCGATTTGCCATGTTGTGAATAGCAGAAACTAATGCAGTGTCCTATCCATTTTGAAATAGTCTGCTTTGAGATGGCGTTTCCTTGTGATCCTGCAGCATATGCCACTAAAAGTTGCTTAGTCTTTCTGAAAGCTTTAGTTTTGCCCAAGTAGAAGCGTAGCAGTCTGTGCATGTCCAAATAATGCAGAAGTATCTTCCCTTTATTCTGGGGATTTGGATAAAATGTAGGCAAATGAATGGTTTGATTGAGAGCCACCCTGGATACTACCTTAGGTATAAATGTTGGGCTTGTCCTTAGAGAAACCCTGTCCGGATGGAAAATGATAAAAGGTTCCACAGCCATTAATGCCTGTAACTGAGACTCTTCTTGCTGAAGTTATTGCTAGGAGCAGAGCTGTTTTCCATAAGAATTTTATCTCGGCTGTACTGGCTAGCTCAAAAGGAGGCAGTGTGAGCTTTTCCAAGACAAAGTTGAGGTCCCATGCAGGTATTGGTGCTTTTCTTGGGGGTCTTATGTTTTTGGCCCCTCTAAGGTACTGCCTTAGTAATGGATGTGAAAAAATTGGTGGGTCCGTATTGTAATGAGCTGAAATGGCAGGGGCATGGATCTTAATCGATGAAAAGGTTAGGCCTTTGTCCAACATCTCAGGTAGTGTACAATCTGAGGAATATTTCGTACAAGCATGTCAATTCCTTGTGCCTGGTTCCAAGCACAGAATCTCTAACATTTTTCTGCATATGATTTTCTGGTGCTGGGCCTCCTGGCCACAAGAACATCCATAACTGCTTTGGAGAGAGGTGTGTCCTGAATGGTTACATTATCCGCCATGCAGCCAGATTTAGAGTTCTGAGTTGGCTGTGCAGTATCAGATTGCTTTGTGTCAGTAAATGAGGAATTTGAGGTAATGTCCAGGCTGGGCCTTGAGACAAGCTCTTTAGCATTGGGTACCAGTGCTGGAGTGGCCAGTCTGGGGCAATCCGTATCATTTTTGGCTTCTCTTGTCTGACCTAGAGTACCACCTTGGGGAAGAGAGGCAGTGGAGGAAAGGCATATACTGTATGGTTTTTCCAGCTGAATGACAGAACATCCACTTTCCATGCTAGCTTGTGATAAGTCCTTGTACAAAATATCTGTAGTTGGCAGCTGTGAGGGGAGGCAAATAGATCTATGTCTGGGCAACCCCATTTCCTTGTTATTATGCTGAAGATTTGTGGATCTAGTTTCCACTTGTGAGGATCCATGAGTTTTCTGCTTAGTTTGTCTGCCAGAGTATTTGTCTTTCCTAGCAGGAATTGTGCTTGATGGTGTACTTGATAAGTCAATGCTGTGTTCCACAAAATCATGGCTTGTCTGCAGAGGGGGTAGGAATGCGTGTCTCCGTGCTTATGTACCACATGACTGTAGTACTGTCAGTCTTTATCAGCAGTTGTCCTGGATGAAGTAGATCCTTGAAAGCTGTCAGGGCATTCTGGACAGCCAGCATTTCTTTTAGATTGATATGAAGATGCATTTGGCTTGAGGGCCACGTGCCTTGAATACATTTTCCTGCCATGTGGGCCCCCCAGGTATAATCCAATGCATCTGTTTTTGTCTGCCTGGCAGTGGGTAAAGTGAAAGGCTGCCTCTTGTTGTGGTGACAGGCCTGTGCCCACCATAGAAACTCCTGTTGCAGGCAGGGAATGAGAGTAATAAGTTTTTCCAGGCTGTGGCAATGTTGAGTCCAAACACTTTTTAGGTACCATTGACGTTTCCTCATATGCAGTCTTGCATATGGAATTAACAGAACGCAGGATGCCATAGCTTGCACCCAGGAATATTATTCTCGAGAGGGTACTAGTTTTGATTTCTTTTCGTTTACTGTGTACCCTAGGCAAATTAACAATCTTTTTACAAATGCCAGATGCTTTAGTAGAATGTCCTTGTTCCCGGCTTCAATAAGACAGTCGTCCAAGTAGGAATATATTAAATTCCTCTGTCTGCAAAAAGCAATTACTGGTGCCAGGCATTTTGTGAAAACTCTGAGCGCAGTAGATAAGCCAAAGGGCAGTGCAGAGAATTGGTACTGCACTGAGCCAGCTTATGAATCTGAGGTATCTTCTGCACGACTGTCTGATTGGGATGTGCAGGTATGCCTCTTAAGTCCAAGGTTACAAGCCAAGCCTTCTAGCCCAGCATGAGCAGAAGCTGCTGCAGAGTCGACATTTTGAACTTTGGAACGTCCAGAAAAGTGTTGAGAATTGACAGTTCCAGTATTGGTCTCCAGGCTTTGTCCTTTCTGGGTACCAAGAAAAGACGTGAATAAAATCCTTGTCCCTGCTCCTGTAGTTGTACTCGCTGAATGGCTATGTGCATGAGGGATGAAACTTGCTTTTGTGCCTCTGCCCATTGATTGTGTGGCAGGTCTGGCATGCCTTTTGCCTTTGGCAGGGTGTGAAAGTGGAACCTGTAACCCTGAGACACTATATTCAAGACTCATTCGTCCTGGGTGATCATGTGCCAGTTTTGTGAAAAAAGTGCTAGTTTTCCCCCTAAGGGAGCTTCCAAAAGATAAGTGCTTGGTACTGGTAGAGGAAAGTCATTGGGACCGTTTCCTATAAGGTTGAGATTTGTCTTCTCCACTTCTGGAGGTAGAAGTACCCCATTGTTTAGGCCTGTATGAGCCTTGGGGTTGGGATCTGCCTCTTTGTGGTCTATCTGACTCTTGAAAGGACCAATTTTTTGAAGGCCAGTTCCTGCTAAATCTTGGTGGCTGTACCTGTAAGAAATCCTTAACTGTCTGCAAAGATTTCGCTTTATCCGCCATTTTCTTTAACACCTCTTCTGCCTTAACACCAAACAAAGTATCATGCTGTAATGGAGCATCTAATAATTTTGCTTTAACATGATCAGGCAGATTCTGTTCCATTAATCAAGCATGCCTCCTAATCACAGAACCTGTTACAGCGGCCCTACAAGTGGCCTCCAAAGAATCAAAACCACATTGCAAAGTAGGTTTTCCCACCTGTTCAGCTGCATGCAATAAATCCTGCATTTCCTTGTTTTCAGCACATTCAGTATTTGTCAACATTTTCTGTTTTAACAGTGACATTAAGTATTGCGGATATTTAAGCATATGAAACTGACAATTTATAGCCCTTACAGCCAAGGCAGCAGAAGTGTAAACTTTTTCCCCCCATCTGTCCAGTGCTCTAGAATCCCTATCAAAGGGAACATAATTTTTTGCAGTGGAAGCCTTGACCCCTTTGGGACCATGAGATATAGTTTCTGGGTCAGCAGCAAGGTTTTTATATAGAAATTTAATAGTCTGGAACCCTGTGGTAACCGGTCTGGCTTAACGGGTGCAGGGGGTATAGAGTATGGACAGGCGCCTGACTCTGAAAAAACATCATCTACGATGTCCAGAAAAGGAGGAATAGCAAGGGGCCTATGCTGAGGAAGTAAAAGAAAATCTCTGAAACTTTTCTTGGATTCTGAATAATCCTGGCTCACCCAATAAAAGTGCTCCCTCATAGTATGCAATGTTTTCCCAAAACAGTAATCCTCAGGAGGAGAAGCTGAAGGAATAGATTCTTCAGCATTAGAATCCTCATAGGGAGGAAGAGAGTATTCCTGATCAGAGGAGGAATCAGAGGAAATAAAAACCTAATCTGAAGATTCATATTCTGTCTCTTTGCCTGGGCCTCTTATCAGGAGGGGGATGGGAACCCCAGATCAAAGTAATAAGGTCTTCGGCCATTTTGAGCATCTGTTTTTTAGGCATGGAAGTCTGTCCTGGAAAATGCTGTACTTGTTTCTTTGTCTTTAGAGCTGCTTTACTCTTTGGCTTTGAAGCTGAAGATGGCTTTACATATAACTGTGTTGGTCTGAAAACACCCTCAGAAGCAGATGCCTGCACAGCGGCTGCGGACCCATCACAGGGAATAGTTTCAGAGTATCCAATACCTTGAGTTTCCAGAGGCCCAGTCGGCTCCACGTGGGAGTCTGAAGCAGCCTGTGGCTCTGAGGTAGCAGGTATCAGGGGCTGCGAAAGCGCCTCACTGAGAACCGGCGAACAGACCAACTTAGAGGAAGCCTCGTCGGTTTTGGACCTCTGATGCCTGTCCTTGTCTTTATCCTTGCGTTTTTTATAGACTCTGGTTGTCGGCTGTTCTGCCGGCACTGAATAATTGAATCTGCAGGAAAAGTAATGAAAGGCAAAATCATACCGATGCTTAATAGTGCGTTGGTTAAATCTAGCACAAAACTGACAACAAGCAAAGTACAGTTTTGTACCTACCATAAATGTAGATGTCTGAGAGGTATGCATCTGCAGTCCTAACAAATGGGTTGTCCTGCCTCAGGCAGCCCTTCTGTCGGCCGGATTCCAAAGTCTGGGTCTGGCCTCGGCTGATGTCGCACTCCACCCGACGTCATAGCTGCTGTCAATTGGGTATAAAGGCATCAGCCGACGCCATTTTCCTCTGTTTCTTGCCCCAGATGCCAGGTGCCCTCTAGGAAGGCTAAATTTGGATAAATGCAAATGATTCCAAACAGTAGAGAGCAAACAAAAATAAACATGTATGTACATATATACAAACAAATACACCATAATAGATTCCCCCAGCTAGCTACAAGATGGGCAAATACCCTAGGAGTACCACAGAGGGGAAGGAGGGTGGGTAATCCTGACTGCAGATGCATACCTCTCGGACATCTACATTTATGATAGGAACAAAACTGTACTATGTCCTTCAAGGATGCATCTGCAGTCCTAACAAATGGGTAGAATACCACAGCCAAACTGGGGGAGGAGGCACTAAGAAGATTATGGTGTAGTTAAGATCCCTTGCAAAACAGCAGTGGCAAAACCTGCTCGGGATCTGGAGTATAAAGGCAGATTATAATGCTTGGCAAATGTATGCACGGAGCTCCAAGTAGCAGCCTCTAAAATTTCTTTAGTAGCCACTCCTCGTAAAAAGGCTGTAGTAGTGGCTGTAGCCCTTGTGGAGTGAGGTCTGATGTTTTCTGGAGTTGTCTTTCCATGAAAGGAGTAACAAAATCTAATGCAATTTCCTATCCATTTTGAGACTGTCTGTTTTGAAATTGCTTTTTCTTCCATTCCTGCTGCATATGCTACCAGAAGCTGGTCAGTTTTTCTATTGTTCTTGGTTCTGTCCAGGTAGTAGCGCAATTGTCTGTGTACATCCAAGGTATGCAGTAGTCTTTCCCCCCTGTTCTGTGGGTTGGGGAAGAATGTTGGTAGGTGGATTGCTTGGTTCAATGATACCCTGGAGACCACCTTTGGCATAAAAGTAAGGTTAGTTCTCAAGGATACTCTATCCTGATGGAAGACAAGGAAGGGCTGTACTGCTATTAATGCCTGTAATTCAGAAACCCTTCTTGCTGAAGTGATTGCAAGCAGGAAAGCAGTTTTCCAAGATAAGAACTGTAATTCTGCTGTTGCTGCTGGTTCAAAAGGGGGAAGTGTTAACTTTTCTAGCACAAAGTTCAGGTCCCATGTAGGCAAAGGTGGCTTCCTTGGAGGCTTTACATTTTTAATTCCTCTCAGAAACTGCCTGAGTAGAGGATGAGAGAAGACTGGAGGATCCATGTTATATTCTGCTGAAATTGCTGATGCATGAATCTTGATGGAGGAGTAAGACAGGCCATTGTGGAAAAGTTCTGCTAAATATTCCAGGATGTTAGCTATGTTTGCTAAATGATACATTTTCTCCTTTTGCTGCACTCCAAATGAGGTATCTTTTCCATTTTGCTGAATAAGTCTTCCTTGTGGAGGGTCTGCGAGCCTCCAGGATAATGTCTTTAACCCTCTGAGATAAATCTGGGTTATTTTGTTTTATGTAAGATTCCAAGCAGCTAGCTGCAGTGTTTTCAAGTTTGGCTGCAGGATCTTGAAGTTGTTCTGTGTTAGCAGCAAAGGAACTAGAGGTAGAGGCCATGAGTGTGCCCGAGACATACTCTTCAGAAGCGGGTACCAATGCTGCCTCGGCCAGTCTGGAGCTATCAGTATGATCCTTGGGTGATCTTCTTTGATCTTCAGTAGCACTTTGTGCATCAAAGGAAGAGGTGGGAATGCATATGCTGTTAGGTTTTCCCAACTGAAGGATAGGGAGTCCACCTTCCAAGCAAGTGGGTGGTATGTCCTTGTGCAGAATTTTCTCAATTGGTGGTTGTGTGGGGATGCGAACAGGTCTATTTCTGGTAGCCCCCATTTCTTTGTAATGGATCTGAAGATGTCCGGATGCAGCATCCATTCGTGGGCATCCGTGGTAGTTCTGCTTAAGGTGTCTGCTAGTATATTTTCTTTTCCTGGCACGAATATGGCCTGGAGCTGAATGTTGAGGTTCAGGGCCACATTCCACAGGTCCATTGCCATCCGGCATAGAGGATATGAATGTGTGCCTCCCTGCTTGTTGATATACCACATAACTGTGGTGTTGTCCGTCCTTATCAGCAAATGACCTTGTTGAAGAAACGGTCTGAATGTCTGAATTGCCTGTTTCACTGCCAGCATCTCTTTTTGATTTATGTGTAGGTTCAGCTGGTCCTGTGTCCATAGGCCTTGTATACACTTGTCTGCCATGTGCCCCCCAACCGAGGTCTGAGGCGTCCGTGGTGATACTCTGGCTTGAGTGAGGGCTGTGGAAAGGCAGTCCTTTGTTCAACTGACAGGCTTGAGCCCACCACAGGAATTCTTGCTTCAGGCATGGAATTATTGGAATTTGGGTTTCTAGGCTGTGCTTGTGCTGAGACCATAAATTCCTTAGGTACCATTGCAACTTCCTCATATGTAGTCTGGCATGTGGGATCAATATTATGCAGGATGCCATGTAACCCAGGGCTTGCAGGACTTTCCTTGCTGTAAGCTGGTTCTGCGTTGTTAATGCCATGAAATAGAGTGGTAGTAGTTTTTGCTTTTCTGCTGTGAGAAATGCCATTTGATTTGATGTGTCCAGTTCTGCACCCAAGAATGTAATCCTTTGGGATGGTACCAGCCTTGACTTTTTTATGTTGACTGTGTATCCCAAGGCCTGCAATAGGTGAATAACCTTTTCCAAATCTTTTGTTAATTTGATCTTGTTGTCCGCTTGTATCAGGCAGTCGTCCAGGTATGGATAAATTTGAATTCCCTGAAGCCTGCAATGAGCAATTACTGATGCCAGGCATTTCGTGAATACTCTGGGCGCAGTAGATAAGCCAAAGGGCAATGCTGAGAATTGATAATGCTCTGATCCTGCAAGAAATCTGAGGTATCTTCTGCAATCTGGTTGAACACGTGCAGGTATGCCTCCTTGAGATCTAGAGTCACCAGCCAAGACTCCTTGCCCAGCATGGGAAGAAGTTGCTGTAGGGTCAGCATTTTGAATTTTGGAACAATGAGATAAGTGTTCAGAGCGGACAGGTCAAGAATAGGTCTCCATTGGTTTTCTTTTCTTGGCACCAGGAAAAGTCTGGAATAAAATCCTTGTCCTTGTTCCATAGCCGGTACCTTTTCTATAGCTCTCATCCTTAGTAAGTGATTGATTTGTCCTAGAGCGTTTGTTTTTTGGTTTGGTGGTAGGTTTGGCATTCCTCTCTTCCTTGGTAGAGTATGGAAGTGAAACCTTTAACCTTTGTCTATTGTCTGTAAAATCCATTTGTCTCCCTGTAATGTAATGCCAGTTTACTGAAAATAAGGCTAGCTTTCCACCTAAGGGTGCTTCCAGTTGTTCCCTGGTAGGCGGTATCAGAGCCAAGTCACTGTGACTGTCCTGTGGAAGTGGTAGTAGCTGGATCTGTGGCAGTACTTCTCTGGTTGTTAGGCTGCCACTGACGTTCCCTGTAGGCACCTCTGGATTGACCTCTGCCTCTTGAGCGCCTATTTCTGCCTCTCTGTGCTCTGGTGGTGTCTGGAAAGGACCAATTCTTCGAAGGCCAATTTCTACTAAACCTAGGAGGCTGGACCTGTAAGAAATCCTTGACTGTTTGGACAGATTTTGCTTTTTCTTCCACCTTCTTTAACACTTGCTGTGCAGGGGAGCCAAACAAACTGAGTTTCTCCATGGGAGCATCTAGGAGCTTTGACTTTACATGGTCTGGTAAGGATTGCTCTTTTAACCATGCATGCCTTCTGATCACTGTACCAGTCATAGCTGATCTAAAGGAAGCCTCCAGTGCATCATAGCCGCATTTTAAGGAATGATTACTGACCTGCTGAGTGTTATGTACCAAATCCTGAAGGGACTTACGGTCTATAGGTTCAGGAGAGGATAGTTTTTTATTTAGCTGATCTAACAAAAATTCCTGATACTGAATCATGTGGAATTGACAGTTTAAGGCCCTAGCCAAAACAGTAGCAGAAGTATAAACTTTTTTACCCCATCTCTCTAATGCTCTAGATTCTCTTTCAGAGGGGAGGGGGTTTTTGGCAGGTGCTACAGCTTTGGGGCCCTGAGAAATAGTTTCAGGATCTGCAATAGGAGCCTTATACAAGTGATAATGTGTGTCCGGGACCCTGTAGTATCTGTCGGGCTTAGCAGGGGCCGGGGGAAGAGAGTCAGGGGCAGTACAAGCATCATTGAATGCATCATCCACAACTGTTAGTACTGGAGGAATGGCTAAAGGCCTATGCTGTGGTAAATGTAAAAAGGTCCTTAGCCGTTTCCTAGAATCTGAAAAATCCTGGCCCTGCCATTGAAATTGCTCCCTCATAGCATGCAAGGTTTCCCCAAAAGAAAATTCCTCAGGAGGAGAGGCAGAAGGAATGGAGTCTTCTGCGTCAGAATCCTCATATGCAGAATAAGGGCCTTCTGGAGGATTTGAGTTTTCTGAATCATCAGAGGAATAATCCGTAGAAACTGGTTCAGGGGGCTCTGCTCTAGGCCTCTTCTCTGGAGGGGGATGAGAGGCCCTGTCAGGGTGAGGTTGGGATCCCCTGATCAAAGAAATGAGATCCTCTGCCAGGCTGAGCATTTGGGAACTAGAGCTAGGCCTGTGTGAGGGGGTTTTAGCAGGCAAGGCCTTAGAAGATTTATCTGCTTTAGCCCTAGAGAAAGCCTTGATAGACATGGATGCAGGGGGTCTAGCAGCTCCACGTGCAGGAGTAGATATGTCTAAAGGAATAGTATGCGATAAATCCTGGGTGCCTGCTACAGCAGGAGAAATTTCAGTAGCAGATTCAGCCATGCTGTGTGAGGCCTCGGCTGTAGGAGGTATGCTTTCGGCCGAAGGAAGAACCGAGGACTCTGTTTCAGCCGAAACCGAGACTCGCGGTTGGCTTAACCGTGGTTTCGGCCAAAACCGCGGACCGCGAGTGTCTGTCCTTTTCCTTACGCTTTTTAGCTAATTGTGAAGTCGGAGTCTCCGACAGCATTTTGTAAGCAAAAGCGGGACCAAAAAACTCCTCCGCAAACTCCGACCGACGTCTAAGTGTCCGTCGGTTGAAGGAAGCACAGGCTAGACAAGCTGCTACATCGTGGTCTGGGCCTAAGCAAGGAAGGCAGTAAGAGTGGAAATCCTTATGAGGTATTTGTTTCCCACAAGTTAAACAATTATTTACTTTTTCTGACATCGGCTGAGGCAAGAAAGAGTCCCCAACGGGGTACTTAGCTTTTTAGAAGTCTTCGGTACTAGAAATCTCTGGATCTGACCGACCGGCACTTGCGAACAGCTTCTGCTTCGGGCACCACGCGGCAAGAAAGACTGAGGAAAATGGCGTCGGCTGATGCCTTTATACCCAAATGACAGCAGCTATGACGTCGGGTGGAGTGCGACATCAGCCGAGGCCAGACCCAGACTTTGGAATCCGGCCGACCGAAGGGTTGCCTGAGGCAGGACAACCCATTTGTTAGGACTGCAGATGCATCCTTGAAGGACATCGTCGTGGTAAGGGCCTAGGCAAGGAATACAGTAAGAGTGAAAATCCTTATGAGGTATTTGCTTCCCACAAGAAATACAATTGTTAACTTTTTCTGACATTGGTCTGGAGCAAGAAAAAAAGTTTCCCCAATGGGGTACTTAGCTTTAATGAAGACTTCTGAGATTTTCGAATTCGAATTTCAGATCCGGAGTCAACCAACCGGCACTTGCGAACTGCTTTTGCTTCGGGCACCGCGCGGCAAGAAAGACTGAAGAAAATGGCATCGGCTGCATATTATATACCCCTGGCGCACTGACGTCAGGGAAGAGGCGACAGCAACAGACGCCGGACGAGGACTTTAGACTTCAGGCTGACTGCGCGTTGCCTGCCAGCAGGATAGCCCAAGTGTAATGACTGCAACAGTGAAACAAGATGAACATCAGTAAAACTAACTCCCACTGCAGAGTCTCTTTCCTTCTTGCTCACACCGAGCGAGTGTCTCCTTCACCTTAGACCCAAACAATGAGGAACCATCAAAAGGGGCGTTGGTGAAAGTGGACTTGAACAGTTCCGCAAAATTACACAAGCGCATCCAGGAGTGACGCCTTAGGGCAACTCCTGAACCCGCTGCTCTACTCACTCCATCAGCCGCATAAGAAAGAGGCAAGGAGGAGTTAACTATAGAATTTAGGGGAGACAACTGAGCAGAAATCTTGTCAGACTCACTCAGTACATGTAGCCTGTATAGAATCTCCCAACTCCTTAAGGAGATCCCTCTGCAATCTCGTGAAGTGAGTGAGATAGTTCAACAATCTAAGAGTAAAATCTGATGAACTGAAGACATGCTTCCCATACCTGTCCATCTGTCGAGACTCCTTATTTGGCAGATGGACAGAAGTAGTCTCAGCAAGCTCCTTCTTAGTGGCTGCCACCACCATGGCATCTACGGGGACACCTTTGGGGAAAAAAAATTTTTGCCTTAAGGGGCAGAAAAGAACTTGTTGGGTCTCCTAGGGGCTGGCTCCACAGCATTGGGAGTATTCAACAACTTTCGACTAAATAAATCCATCAGTTCGCCAAAAGGTGGGGACACCCAAGATGCAGAAGGATGAGACCCGAACGCATTCAGGTACACAGACTCCTCATCAGAAAAGGTTAACAGTGGGCCAAGCTGCACCTCTGGTTAAGGATCTCCAGGAGGTCCATGAAGGCGACATCAGAAGATGACTTGGGAGACCCTTCTGACTCCTCCAGGTCAGTGTCAGATGTCAGAGACTCAATCTGGGAGTCGCATGCTTCCGCTTGCAGGTCTTCTTCCTGGGGGGCTCCTCAGAAGGGCATTCTGGGGAAATCAAGGAAGAGTGGAGGCAACCAGCCGGTGGCTCCTGAGGCTGAGGGTCTCTGCTGTCTCAAGAGAGAGTAGGGGCTGAGACCAACGTGGGTGTCCTAGGGGGAAGAGTGCTGGTACCTTTGGTGGCAACTGGTGACTTGGGCAGTACGCTCATCTCGAATGCCGATCTCTCCGGGTCCGAGGACCTCTCCTGCTCCGAAGAGACAGAGGATGCCATCGGTGCCAGAGCTATCGGCTCAGAGATAGATGCAAGGTCCGAACTCACCCTAGCCAAAGTGCCGAGAGGGAGACTCTGAAGCTTAGACCGATTCCAACCTTCCCTGTCAGTGCCGACCGGAGAGCTTCTGCCCCTGGACACAATGGACGACACAGAACATGTCGGAGCAGAGCTTGGCTCTGAAGGAACCACAAGTGGAGCTGGAGCCGAGGGTTCCACCAATGGCACCAAGCCCTCAGACTCCGACAAACCAGCTTGGCTCGGAGGATGAATAACAATCGAGGGTATAAACAGGTTTCATAAGCTCCAGAACAGACAGGGTCGGAGCCGACAAATTAGATAGAGCCAACGACTTAAACAGTCTCAGGACTACCCTCTCTACATCTTCATCAAAAAGGCTTCTGGAGGTTAGTCGGGATCTTGACCTTGGAGAAATAGCAGGTTCCATAAATTCAGTGGTTGGCTCCGACAAAAGTACAGTTGTGTACACTTACCATAAATGTAAATGTTAGAGTGTATTCACTGTTGCAGTCAATACATTTGGGTTATCCTGCTGGCAGGTTGCCCTCAGTCGGCCTGAATTCCAAAGTCTGGATCCTACGTCAGTTGCTGTCACCTCTTGCCTGACGTCAGGTCGTCAGGGGTATAAAAGATGCAGCAGACGCCATTTTCTTTAGTTTTTCTGGCCCCAGATGTCAGGTGCCCCGAAAAGGGTAGGCTAAAAATATGTAAATAAAACACACATGCACCAAAATAAGCTTTACCTTCATCTATAAGCAAATACACCACCTAGGTTGTATAGATCAGAGAAGTTCCAGCAAAAATAAGGGGGATGGCGTGTGGGTAACCTGGACTGCAACAGTGAATACACTCCCAACATCTACATTTATGGTAAATGTGCACAACTGTACTACGTTCTTCGTGTTTCACTGTTGCAGTCATTACTTTTGGGCTGAGTCCCAAAGCTACGGTTGGGGGGGTGGGGGCGCTGTAGATCAACAGCATTAGGAGTGGCTATGAAGCCCTGCAGAACTGCAGTGGCAAAGCCTGCTGTAGATTTAGAGTAAAGAGGCAGATTGTAATGTTTTGTAAAGGTATGTACTGAACTCCAAGTAGCAGCCTCCAAAATGTCTTTGGTTGGTACTCCCCTGAGAAAAGCTGCAGAAGTGGTTGCAGCTCTGGTTGAATGTGGTCTAATGCCCTTAGGCACTGGCTTGCCATGCAGTGAGTAGCAGAAACGAATGCAGTGACCTATCCACTTTGAAATAGTCTGCTTGGAAATGGCCTTTCCTTGTGATGCTGCGGCACATGCCACTAGTAATTGTTTGGTCTTTCTGAAAAGTTCTGTGTACGTCCAAAGAATGCAGAATTTTCTCCCCCTTGTTCTGTGGATTTGGATAAAAAGTTGGCAAATGAATAGTTTGGTTAAGGGCTACACTGGACACCACCTTGGGCATAAATGTAGGGTTGGTTCTCAGAGACCCTGTCTGGATAAAAAATGATAAAGGGTTCCACAGCCATGAGAGCCTGTAGCTCTGAAACTAGTCTTGCAGAAGTTATTGCTAGTAGCAGACCTGTTTTACAAGATAAGAACTTTATATCCGTAGTAGCAGCTGGCTCAAAAGGAGGCAAGGTGAGTTTTTCCAAGACATAGTTGAGGTCCCATGCAGGTAATGGCGTTCTCCTTGAATGCCTTAAGTTTTTGGCTCCTCTGAGGTACTACCTTAATAAAGGATGAGAAAAGAGTGGTGGCTCTGTATTGTAATGAGCCGAAATGGTAGAGGCATGGATTTTAATTGATGAAAAAGACAGGCCTTTGTCCAGCATCTCGGTGAAGTATTGCAAAATCTGAAGAATATTTGGGACAGCTGCATCAGTTCCTTGAGCTTGGTTCCGAGCACAAAATCTCTTCCATTTCTCAGCATAGGATTTTCTAGTACTACGCCTTCTGGCTTCTAAAATGACATCAATCACAGCTTTACTGAGATGTGTGGTTTGTATGGCTACATTATCCGCCATGCTGCCAGGTTTAGGGTCCTGAGTTGGCTGTGCAGAATCTGATTGTATTGCTGGGACAGTAGATGAAGTATTTGAGGGTAAGGTCCAGGCTGGGCATTGGGACAAGTTCCTTAAGCTCGTATACCAGTACTGGTGTGGCCAGTCTGGGACAATCAGAATAATTTTTGGTTTCTCCTGTCTGACCTTCAGGAGTACCTTGGAGATGAGAGGCAGTGGAGGAAAGGCATATACTGATAGGTTTGTCCAGTTGAAAGATAAGGCATCCACTTTCCAAGCTTGTCTGTGATAGGTCCTTGTGCAGAATCTTTTTAGTTGGTTGTTGTGAGGGGAGGCAAACAGATCTATGTCAGGGCGACCCCATTTCTTTGTTATCATGCTGAAGTCTTGTGGATCCAGGTGCCACTCATGGGGCTCCATGAGGTTTCTGTTTAGTCTGCCAGAGTATTTTCCTTTCCTGGCAGGAATTGTGCCTGTAGATGAACTTGGTAAGTCAATGCTGTGTCCCATAAACCCATGGCTTGTCTGCAAAGGGGGTAAGAATGAGTGCCCCCCTGCTTATGTACCATATGACCGTGGTGTTGTCGGTCTTTATCAGTAGTTGTCCCGGATGAAGTAGGTCCTTAAAGGCAGTCAGGGCATTTTGAACAGCTAGCATCTCTTTTTAATTGATATGTAGATGCTTTGGGTTTGTGTACCAGGTGCCCTGAATGCCTCTTCCTGCCATGTGTGCCCCCCAGGCATAATCTGAAGCATCCGTCATTAGGCTCTGCCTGGCTGGGGGTAGTGAGAATGGCTGTCCCTCTTGTTTTGGTGACAAGCCTTTGCCCACCATCGAAACTCTTGTTGCAGGCAGGGAAGGAGAGTAATCATCGTTTCCAGGCTGTAGCAATGTTGTGTCCAAACACTTCTTAGGTACCATTGAATTTTCCTCATATGTAGTCTTGCATATGGAATTAGTAAGATGCACAATGCCAGGAAGCCCAAAGCCTGCAGAATTTTTCTTGTAGATAACTGGGCCTTTGTTGCCATTTCCGTGAAATGGGTAGTCAGTTGTCTTTGTCTGGAGTGAGATAAGCCATCTGGGCAGTTGTATTTAAGCTTGCACCCAGGAATATTATCTCTTGAGAGGGTACTAGTTTTGATTTCGTTTTGTTGCCTGTGTACCCTAGGCATGTTAAAATTCTTTTCACAAACGTCAGATGCTGAAGTTGAATGTCCTTGTTCTCTGCTTGTATGAGGCAGTCGTCCAAGTAAAAGATATATTTGCATTCCTCTTTGTCTGCAGTAAGCAACTACTGGCACCAGGCACTTTGTGAAGACCCTGGGCGCAGTAGATAAGCCAAAGGGCAGTGCAGAGAATTGGTAATGCTTTCAGCCAGCCTTGAATCTGAGGTATCTTCTGCATGACTGATTGGGACATGCAGGTATGCCTCTTTTAGGTCTAAAGTCACGAGCCAAGCCTTGCTGCCCAGCATGGGCAAAAGCTGCTGCAAGGTCAACATCTTGAATTTTGGTATATCCAGGAAAGTGTTTAGAGTAGATAGGTCCAGCATTGATCTCCATGATTTGTCCTTTCTGGGTACCAAGAACAGTCTTGAGTGAAATCCTTACAGTCAGGGTATCCCTGCTCTTGCTGTGGCACTTGTTGAATAGCCCTCATGTCCATGAGAGCTGCGACTTGTTTGTGAGCCTCTCCCCATTGATTTTTTGGCAGGTCTGGCCACCCGTTTGCCCTTGGCAGGGTATGGAAGTGAAACGTGTAGCCTTGTGACACTGTCTAGAACCCATTTGTCCTGGGTTATAAATGTGCCAATTTTGAGAAAAAAGTGCTAGTTTTCCCCCTAAGGGTGCTGCCAGAAAAGTGCTTGGTGCAGGCAGGGGGAAGTCATTGGGACCGTTTCCTGTATGGCTGTGATTTGTCTTCACCTTTGGAGGTAGAAGCACCCCATTGCTTAGACCTGTAGGAATCTTGCGGCTGTGATCTGGATCGAGGGCGTCTGGATCTGCCCCTTTGAGGTCTGTCTGAGACTGGAAAGGACCAATTCTTTATAGGCCAGTGTCTGCTAAATCTAGGTGGCTGTAACTGAAAGAAATCCTTGACCGTTTGCATAGATTTAGCTTTGTCCTCCATTTTCTTTAATACCCCTTCTGCCTTAACACCAAAGTATAATGTTGTAATGGAGCATCTAATAATTTTGCTTTAACATGATCAGGCAGATTTTGTTCCTTTAACCAAGCATGCCTCCTAATGACAGAACCCGTAACAGCAGCCCTGCAGGAGGCCTCCAGAGAATCAAAACCACATTGCAATGGATGCTTTCCAACTATTTCAGCTGCATGCAATAAATCCTGCATTTCTTTGTTTTCTGCACATTCAGAATTTACCATCATTTTCTGTTTAAGCAGGGACATAATATATTGCTGATATTTGAGCATATGAAACTGGCAATTTAAGGCCCTTATAGCTAAGGTAGCAGATGTGTAAATCTTTTTTCCGCATCTATCCAGTGCCCTAGAATCCCTGTCAGTGGTGGTAGGATTTTTTGCAGTGGAAGCCTTGACCCCTTTGGGTCCCTGAGAAATAGTTTCTGGGTCTGCAGGAGGGTTTTTGAAAAGAAATTTATGAGAGTCAGAGACCCTGTACTATCTGTCCAGCTTAACAGGAGCTGGAGGTAAGGAATCAGGGGTCAGACTAGACTCTGAACACATCTACAATGTCTAACACAGGTGGAATAGATAGAGGCCTGTGTTAGAGTTAGTAAAAGGAAGTCTCTGAGCCTCCTCTTAGATTCTGAAAAATCTTGGCTCTCCCAGTAATAGAGCTCCCTCATGATATGCAAGGTTTCGCCAAAAGAGAAGTCCTCAGGAAGAGAAGCTGAAGGAATTGATTCTTCAGCATCAGAATCCTCATAGGGGGGAAGATAATATTCCTGATCAGAAGAGGAATCAGAAGAAATGGAAACCTAATCTGAAGATTCATAGTCTATCTCTTGCCTAGGCCTCTTATCAGGAGGGGGATGGGAACCCCTGGTCAAGGTAATTAAGTCTTCGGCCATTTTGAGCATCTGTTTTTTGGGCATGGAGGCCAGTCCATGTGGCTGGTGAACTTGTTTCTTTGCCTTTACAAGGTGTTTTAGTCTTTGCCTTTGAAGTCGGTTTAATATATAATTGTTTAAGTCTGAATACACGCTCAGAAGCCCTTAGCGGCTCTGGACCCATCTGAGGGAACAATCTCCGAGGCTCCAATACCATGAGTTTCCAGCAGCCAGGCCAACTCCACGTGGGAGTCTGCAGCGGCCTGAGACTCTAAAGTAGCGGAAGTCAGGGGCTGCGAAAGCGCCTCACAGAGAACCAGTGACTTGCTTACTAGAAGCTTCGTTATCGGTTTTGAACCTCAGTTACCTGTCTTTCTTTGCGTTTTTTGTGAACTCTGGTGGTCGTATGGCTATCCAATGACATTGCATAATTAAATCTTCACCAAAATAGCTAAATGCAAAATCGTACCGACGCTTAATAGTGCATTGGTTAAATCTAGCACAAAACCGACAACTAGAAAAGTCGTGGTCAGGGCCCTAGGCAAGGAATACAATAAGAATGAAAGTCCTTATGAGGTATTTGCTTCCCACAAGAAATATAATTATTAACTTTTTCTGACATCAGTCTGGAGCAAGAAAAATAAGTTTCCCCAATGAGGTACTTACCTTTTAATGAAGACTTTGAATCTGAAACTCGAACATGAAAATCTCAGGAGTCAGTGGACCGGCACTTGCTAACAGCTTCGGTCACCACGCGGCAAGAAAGACTGAAGAAAATGGCGTTGGCTGCATCTTTTACACCCCTGATGACCTAACGTCAGGGAAGAGGCGACAGCAACCGACGCAGGACCCAAGACTTTGGAATTCAGATCGACTGAGTGCAACCTGCCAGCAGGATAACCCAAATGGAATGACTGCAACAGTGAACCATGAAGAACATCTAGGATCTGACCCTGTTACTGCAATGTTGCTCTCAGTCGGCTCTAAAGGCAGTGGAGCCAATGAGGGCGATTTTGCCACGTTAGAAGGCGGCTCCGAGATACCAGCCGGTGCCAGAGAAGGTCATTTTGAAGACTTAGCAGATTTAGTGACTTGGAAGAAGAGGAAAAGCTAGACAAGGCTTCCTCAAAGGAAGGCTTTAAAAGACCCTTTAGAATTAGCTTGTTCCTCCTCTCCTGTAACACTGTAGGGGAGAAGGCATGACAAAACAAGCAAGTCTCTTGCAAATGGATGGTCCCTAAGCAATAGATACATAGACCATGACCATCAGTCAATGACTTTTTGGGAGCACTTCATGCATTTCTTGAAGCCCGAAGGCTTGTGCTTCTTAACTTCTTTAGACATTCACACAGACGAAAGGAGAAGAAAAGAAGTAAAAGGGGAGGACTAGGTCCTCAAACTTAAATGGGCCTAGCCCTGAAGGAGGAAGAACACCACGAGGACTAGGTCCTCTAACAAACGGCCTAGTCCAGAAAAGAAACTGACTGCTAGGTCTTCTAACTTAAACAGACCACCAAAACTTCACAGAAAAAACCTTTTCACACAGAAAACCCTGAATCTGCTAAAAGATTAACAGAGGAAGCTGAAAAGTATAGTTGTGTACTTACCATAAATGTAGATGTTAGAGTGTATTCACTGCTGCAGTCATTACTCTTGTGTTATCCTGCTGGCAGACTACCCGCAGTTGGCCTGAATTCCAAAATCCTGGTCCGGCGTTGGTTGCTATCGCCTCTTCCCTTACGTCAGTGTGCCAGGGGTATTAAAGATGCAGCAGACACCATTTTCTTCAGTTTTTCTTGCCCCAGATGTCAGGTGCCCTCAAAAGGGTAGGCTAAAACATTGCTTACAAAAAGCATGCACAAAATAAACATTACCTTCATCTACAAGCAAATACACCACACAGGTTGTATAGAATGGAGAAGTACAGATAAGTCCCAGCAAAGAAAGGGGGATGGTGGGTGGGTAACCTGGACTGCAACAGGGAATATACTCTATCTACATTTTGGTAGGTACACAACTGTACTATGTTCGCGTTTCACTGTTGCAGTCATTACTCTTGGGTAGAATCCCAAAGCTGAGGTAGGGCGGCTGGGTCTAAATAGGATTAGGAGTGGCTATGAGGCCCTGCAGAACTGCAGTGGCAAATCCTGCTCTGGATTTAGAGTAAAGAGGTAAGTGATAATGCTTGGTAAAAGTGTGCACTGAGCTCCAAGTTGCAACCTCCAAAATTTCCTTGGTTGGTACTCCTCTGAGAAAGGCTGCTGAAGTGGCTGCTGCCCTGGTAGAATGTGGTCTAATATTCTTACCACTGACATGCCATGCTGTGCATAGCAGAAACTAATACAATGTCCTATCCATTTTGAAATAGTCTCCTTTGAGATAGCCTTTCCTTGTGATCCTGCAGCGTATGCTACAAACAGTTGCTCAGTTTTTCTGAAAGCTTTTGTTTTGTCCAAGTAGAAGCATAGCTGCCTGTGTATGTCCAAAGAGTGCAGACATCTCTCTCCTTTATTCTGGGGATTTGGATAAAATGTTGGCAAATGAAAGGTTTGGTTAAGAGCCACACTGGATACTACTTTTGGCATAAATGTTGGGTTTGTCCTTAGAGAAACCCTGTCCGGATGAAAAATGATAAACAGTTACACTGCCATTAATGCCTGCAACTTTGAAACTCTTCTTGCTGAAGTTATTGCTAGGAGCAGAGCAGTTTTCCATAAGAATTTTATATGAGCTGTATTGGCTGGCTCAAAAGGAGGCAGTGAGTTTTTCTAAGACAAAGCTGAAGTCCCACGTGGGTATCTGTGCTCTCCTTGGGTACTGTCTTAGCAGTGGATGAGAGAAAATTGGAGGTTCCGTATTGTAATGAGCTGAAATGGCAGAGGCATGGATCTTAATTGATGAGGATAGGCCTTTGTCCAGCATCTCAGTTAGGTATTGTAAAATCTGAGGAATATTTGGAACAAGTGGTTCAAGTCCTCGTGCCTGGTTCCAGGCAAAGGATCTCTTCCATTTTTCAGCATAAGATTTCCTGCTGGTGGGCCTCCTGGCCTCCAAAATGACATCCATAACAGCTTTAGAGTGAGGTGTGTTCTGAGCGGCTATGTTATCTGTCATGCAGCCAGATTTAAGGTTCTGAGTTGGCTGTTCAGGATCTGATTGTTTTGTTGAGTCAGAAGAGGAATTTGAGGTAAAGTCCAGGCTGGGCCTTGAGCCAAGCTCTTTATGATTGGGTACTAGTGCTGGCGTGGCCAGTCTGGGGCAATCAATCATTTTTGGCTTCACTTGTCTGACTTTTAGGAGCACCTTGGGAAGGAGAGGCAGTGGTGGAAAGGCATAAACTGCTAGGTTTTTCCAGCTGAATGATAGAGCATCCACTTTCCATGCTTGTGCGTGATATGTCCTTGTGCAAAATCTCTGAAGTTGGTAGTTGAGGGGAGGCAAATAGATCTATGTCTGGGCGTCCCCATTTCCTTGTTATGCTGAAGACCTGTGGATTTAGTTTCCACTCGTGAAGGTCCATGAGGTTTCTGCTTAGTTCGTCTGCCAGACTATTTTTCTCTCCTGGCAGGAATTGAGCCTGCAGATGTACTTGAAAGGTCAGTGCTGTGTTCCAATAAGTCATGGCTTGCCTGCATAAGGGGTAGGAATGTGTGCCCCCTTGCTTGTATATGTACCACATAACTGTAGTATTGTCCATCTTTAGTAACAGTTGTCCTGGATGTAGTAGGTCCTTGAAGGCTGTCAGGGCATTCTGTACAGCTAGCATCTCTTTTTGATTGATGTGAAGATGCATTTGGTCCGCGGGCCACGTGCCCTGAATACATTTTCCTGCCATGTGTGCCCCGCCCCCCCCGGCATAATCCGATGCATCTGTTAGTGTCCACCTGGTTGTGGGCAGAGTGAAAGGCTGTCCCTTGTGGTGACAGGCCAGAGCCCACCATCAAAACTCCTGTTACAGGCAGGGAAAATAAGAGTTACTGTTTCCAGGCTGTGGCAATGTTGAGTCCAAACACTCTTTAGATACCACTGTAGCTTCCTCATATGCAGTCTTGCATATGGAATTAGCAGAATGCCATGAAGCCCAAAGCCTGTAGAATTTTTCTTGCAGATAACCGGGTCTTTGTTGCCATCATTTGAAATTGAGTCAGTTGCCTTTACTTGTCTGGCGTGAGATAAGCCATCTGGGCAGCTGTATTTAAGCTTGAACCCAGGAATATTATCTCTTGAGAGGGCACTAGTTTTGATTTCTTTTCGTTTACTGTGTACCCTAGGCAAATTAGTAATCTTTTTACAAACACCAGATGTTTTAGTAGAATGTTCTTGCTCTCTGCTTGAATAAGACAGTCGTCCAAGTATGGATATATTTTAATTCCTTTTTGTCTGCAAAATGCAATTACTGGTACCAGGCATTTTGTGAAGACCCTGGGCGCAGTAGATAAGCCAAAGGGCAGTGCAGAGAATTGGTAATGCATTGAGCCAGCTATGAATCTAAGGTATCTTCTGCAAGATTGTCTGACTGGGACATGCAGGTATGCCTCTGAGGTCTAAAGTAACTAGCCAATTCTTCTTGCCCAGCATGGGTAGTAACTGCTGCAGTGTCAACATTTTGAATTTTGGAACATCCAGGAAAGTATTTAGAACTGACAGGTCCAGAATTGGTCTCCAGGCTTTATCCTGGGTACCAGAAAAAGTCTTGAGTAAAATCCTTGTCCCTGTTCATACTGTGGTGCTGTTTGAAAAGCTCTCCTGTCCATGAGAGCTGAAATCTGTTTTTGTGCCTCTGCCCACTGATTTTGTGGCAGGTCTGACCTACCTTTTGGCCTTGGTAGGGTGTGAAAATAGAACCTGTAAACCTGAGAAACAATATTCAGTACCCATTTGTCCTGGATGATCATGTGCTAATTTTGTGAGAAAATTGTTAGTTTTCCCCCTAAGGGTGCTGCCAAAAGGTAAGGGCTTGGCATTTGTAGAGGGAAGTCATTGGGACTGTTTCCTATAAGGTTGTGATTGGTCTTCTCCGCCTCTGGGGGCAGAAGCACCCCACTGTTTAGGTCATTAAGAACCTTGGGGCTGAGATCTGCCTCTTGGGCGTCTGTATCTGCCTATTTGTGGCCTGTCTGACACTGGAAAGGACCAATTTTTAGAAGGCCAGTTCCTGCTAAATCTAGGTGGCTGAACCTATAAGGAATCCTTTACTGTCTGCATTGATTTTGCTTTATCCTCCACTTTCTTTAACACCTCTTCTGCCTTAACACCAAAGTATCATGCTGTAACGGAGCATCCAATAATTTTGGTTTAACATGATCAGGTAAACTTTGTTCTTTTAACCAAGCACGCCTTTGAATGACAGAGCCTGTAACTGCGGCTCTGCAAGAAGCCTCTAATGAATCAAAACCACATTGCACAGTATGCTTTCCCATTTTTTCAGCTGCATGCAATAAATCCTGCATTTCCTTATTGTCAGGACATTCTGAGCTAGTAAGCATTTTCTGTTTTAGCAAAGACATTCGGTATTGTTGATATTTAAGAATGTGAAACTGGCAGTTTAAAGCCCTTACAGCTAAAGTAGCAGAAGTGTAAACTTTTTCCCCCATCTATCCAGTGCTCTAGAATCCCTATCAGAGGGAACAGGGTTTTTTGCAGTGGAAGCTTTGACCGCTTTGGGACCCTGAGAAATAGTTTCTGGGTAAGCAGCCAGGTTTTTATAAAGAAATTTATGAGAATCTGGGGCCCTGTAGTACCTACCTTAGCAGAAAAAAAGACAGAAAATCCAGCCAAGGATGGCCAATCAACAAAATCCACAAGTGTTTCAATTAAAATGTAGTCCTTTAATATGAATAAAACTTCGACTTGAAAATAAAATGAAAAATAAAAAAGCTCAAAACTGTCCCTTGAAGATACCCGATAAGCGCTTTCGACTGTTGTCTTCCTCAGATCGTATCTGGCTTGACTGGTGCAGGGGGTAAAGTATCAGGAGACAAAGTGTATTCAGAAAAAACAACAATATCTAGTACAGGGGGAAAGCAAGAGGCCTGTGCTGAGGCAGTAGAAGAAAGTCTGAGCCTTTTCTTGGATTCAGAATAATCCTGGCTCTCCCAATGGAAATGCTCCCTCATGGTGTGTAAGGTTTCCCCAAAAGAGTAATCCTCAGGAGGAGAGGCTGAAGGGACAGATTCTTCAGCATCAGAGTCCTCATAAGGAGGAATCTAATATCCCTGTTCTGAAGAGGAATCCGAGGAAATAGAAACCTGGTCAGAGGAATCAGTCAGTGTCTTACCTAGGCCTCTTTTCAGGAGGAGGATGGGAACCCCTGATCAAAGTAATTAGGTCCTCTGCCATTTTAAGCATCTGTTTCTTTGGCATGGAAGACTGTCCAGAAGAATGTTGTGATTGTTTCTTTGTCTTTAGTGGTGTTTTACACTGCCTTGGCTGCTGAAGTGGACTTGATAGTAAGCTGTGAAGGTCTGAAGACACCCTCAGAAGCAGATGCCTGCTCAGCGGCTCAGGACCCATCTGAGGGAATAGTTTCCATAGGCCCAATACCTTGAGTTTCCAGAGGCTTAGTTGTCTCCATGTGGGAGTTGGAGGTGGCCTTTGGCTCTGAGGTAGCGGGTGTCAGGGGCTGCGAAAGCGCCTTACTGAGAACAGGCGACTGGCCTAGAAGAGGCTTAGTCGATTTTGGACCTCGGGTGCCTGTCCTTTTCTTTGTCCTTGCGTTTTTTATGAATTCCGGTCGTCGGTTGTTCCGACGGCATTATGTAGTTAAACCATCGGCCAAAGTAATGTAAAGCAAAACCAAACAGACTAATAGTGTGTTGGTTGGATCTAGCACAAAACCAACAACTAGCAACGTTGTGGGTCAGGGCCTAGGCAAGGAATACAGTAAGAGTGAAAATCCTTATGAGGTATTTGCTTCCCACAAGAAATATAATTGTTAACTTTTACTGACCTCGGTCTGGAGCTAGAAAAAAAAAGTTTCCCCAACGGGGTACTTAGCTTTATTGAAGACTTCGGTTCTGAAATTCAATTTCGAAAATCTCAGGAGTCGGTCAACCAGCACTTGCAAACTGCTTTTGCTTCGGGCAACGCGTGGCAAAAAAGACTGAAGAAAATGGCGTCAGCTGCATCTTTTATATCCCTGGCGCACTGACGTCCGGGAAGAGGCAACAGCAGCAGACGCCGGACCAGGACTTGAATTCAGGCCGACTGCGGGTAGCCTGCCAGCAAGATAACCCAAGAGTAATGACTGCAACAGTGAAACACGATGAACATCAAGAAGTTAAGTACTCACCATAACGTTCGATGTATGTAGTCCATCTCGCCTCACATTCTTACCAGTGGGTTTGGAGCCGAATGTCAGCTCAGACTCAGCCAACTTTTCTAGCTCTAAGTCTTTCTATTGGCTGGACTAACATGGTATCCCATGCTGCACTGCTCTCTATCCCCAGATCTAGTTTGCTGCGAGCCCCAGCACTCATTCTCCATGCATAACACCACCTAAGAAAAGGAAGAACAAACCAACAATGAAGGGAGCTCTGAAACCAGACCTAACCTCCAGATCCTCCAGGACGGGGAAGGAGTGGGGGTAAGTAAGAATGTGAGGCGAGATGGACTACACACATCGAACGTTATGGTGTGTACATAACTTCTTGATGTTATGAAGTCCAATCTCGCCTACATTCTTACCTGTGGGACAGTGTCCCTAGCACCTAAATCCTGGGAGGATTAGTGGAAAATACTCTTGAGTACTGTGGAACCAAAGGAAGACCTGCCCCTAGATACCACATCCAACTTATGAGTAACAAAGGTGGGAGGAGATGCCCAAGTAGCCGCAGCACAAACATCATCCATAGACAATCTGGCCTGAAAGGCTGTAGATGTAGATACAGAGTAGAGTGAACTTTCCCCGGAATGGTAAATCTTTACCACCCAAAGGAATAAATGAAAGAAATACAACTGGAGATCCACCTGGACAACGTGACTTTGGAGACAGGAGTCCCGATTCCGTTTTCTGAAAAGGAAACAAACTGATCAGATTTTCTGAGCTCTTTCATTTTGTGCAAACAAAAACATTAATTGTCTGTCTACATCCAATTGATGAAATTTGAATTCTGCCTTGTTTGAGAACTGGGGAAAAAACACTGGCAATTCAATCGACTGATTAAGGTTACTGATTGACGCCACTTTGAGATGAAAGGAGGGGTTTGGTCTGAGAAAAACCCTGTACTTATGAAAAATCAAATAAGGGGGTTTGAAAAAGCTTGAAGCTCCGAAACAGGTCTGGCTGATGTGATGGCTACTGAAGACAGTCTTCCAAGTTAAGAATTTTAAATCGCAAGTGGCTGCAGGCTCAAAGGGGGGAGAAATAAAACCCTGTAGAACAAAGTTTAAGTCCCAAGGCATGACAGGTTCCGATACCGAAGGACGAAGTAACAAAGTGCCCTTCAGGAAAGCCTTACAGAGTCTATGTGCCATCAGGCTAGGCTTGTCTGTGACATGAAAGGTAGAAATTCTCGCCAATTGGACTTTAATGGTTGTGGCCGCTGAACCCTGGTGAAAGAGCATAGACAAGAACTCCAATAGTGACGAAATTGGAGCTGTCTGTGTAAGGGTCAATCTTATTGGAATGCATCCAGATTGAAACCTCTTCCATTTGCTGCAATAAATCTTCCGGGTCGAAGGCTTATGGGAGGAAGATAAAATATGAACCACCTCCGGCGAAAAACGATAAAGCCTAACTAATGAGAGAAGTGGAGTAGCCAGGCTGTCAAACAGAGGGTCTGAAGAGAGGGATGCAGCTGTCCTGACATGCGTCAGTAAGTCTGGTTGTGGGTCCAGAATCCAAGGAGCGTCCATGAGATAGGGATGGAGAAAGGGGAACCAAATTTGACGAGAACAGTGTGGAACAATCAGAATCATCCTGCTTCCCAAGGATTGCGCTTTCTGAATAACCTTTGACAGCATGGGGATCGGAGGGAAGGCAAATAGAGGGCCAATCGTGGACAAGAGTGTCCATGGGTGACTCCCCCTGAGGGGGGATCAACGTGAAGTAGCTGCTGCATTTGGCATGGAGGGGGCTGGAAAAAGATTGCAGCAAGGCTGACTCCACCTGCAGAATATCTGTTCTGCAACTTGACAGTTCAGGCACCACTCTAAGGCATCAGAAAAGCTCTGCTTAGCCTGTCTTGCTATCACATTGGACTTCCCCGGAATGTGCGTTGCCACCAGAAAACGTTGGGAAGATACTGCCCACTGCCACTTGCATGGCCTCTCTGCAAAGGGGGTAAGACTTGGTCCCTCCCTGCTTGTTTAGATACCACACCACTGACAGTGTGCGTGGATAGCAATAGTCCCGAGAGGAAGAAAACTCTGAAGTGCTTGCAACGCTAGTAGCACAACTCATCTATAGGGCACTGATATGCAGATGCATCTCGTGTTCTTGCCACGTGCCTTGGACTGTCCTGCCTAGATAATGGCCCCCCCCCACCCCATCTGGAAGGCATCTGTGGTCACCGTGGCAATCGGGGGCGTAGGAACGAAGGGCTTTCCCACAGTCAGGTTGTCAGTGCGAAGCCACCAACTGAGATCCTGTTTGCATCTGTCTGTGAGTAGAACAGGATGAGAGAGTGGAAGACACTGAAGAGACCACTGGGCAAAGAGAAACCACTGAAGGAGTCTCATATGTAAACTTGCCAGAGGGACCAACATAATCGTAGCAGCCATTGTCCCCAGCAGCTGGATGACCCATCTTGCTTTCACTCATCTCAGAGGGAGCAAGGCGTAAACTTGTAGGACTGACTCTTTCCTGTGGTAGAAACGCCCGCATGAGGACAGTGTCGAGTTCAGCACCTATGAAAGTGACACGCTATGAGGGCAACAAGGCAGATTTTTCCCAGTTCAATGTGATGCTCAACTTTTGACATAGGTTGATAGTAGCATCCCTGGTCTGGAGTCGTAGATGCCAGGTGGTGGCAGGAAGGAGCCAGTTGCCCAGATACGGAAACACTTGGAATCCCTGACGTCTCAAGTGAGCAGTCACCGCTGCCATGCATTTGGTAAACACCCTGGGGGCTGTGGTGAGACCAAAGGGCAGGGCTCGAAACTGAAAATGACTGGCTCCCAGCCGGAAGCGTAGGAGACTTCTGGATGCCCTGTCCATCTTTATGTGGTAGTAAGCATCTTTGAGGTCGATGGAGCACATTCATACTTTTCCCAACAATGGGAGAATAGACTGCAATGTGACCATTCGGAACTTGGACTTTTGCACATAGATGTTCAATTGACTGAGATCCAATATGGGTCTCTGGGTCCCTTGTCCTTTAAGGCACCAAAAAGAATCTGGAATAAGTCCCTAATCTGATCTGGTATGAGGGGACATGTTGGATGGTTCCTTTTACCAGCAGCTTTGAAACTTCTGAAGCTGCGTAATCCCTTTAAATGGGTGGAACATCCAGGATTTTCTTGATTAGAGGGGGGGGGTTTGACGAGGAGGGGATGACATATCCTCCGGAAATGATTCGTAGAACCCATTGGTCCTGGGTGATGCCCTGCCAGGCCTCCGGTTATGAGATTCGACCCCCGACTGGCTCCAGAAACGCACAGTCGGGCCTCCCATCAGGAGCGGTGGTAGGGAGAACCTTGAAAGGAATCGTGGTCTCCCGAGTTGCGGGGGCCTCCTCTGCAGCTAGGGCGGCGTCTCCCTGAATAATCACCCCCTCCCCTGCCTCTGGAGGGGGGCTCACCTTGTGCACCAGGAAAAAACCTCTGATTTCTTGAACCACATTTTGCCATGCCTCTGGGCCTTGGGATAAGGCCTAGAGGGAAGGGAAAAATGGACCCCTACAGCAGACAGTTTTTCCCTCCTGCTTCCACCTGGTGAGTGTGTTTTTCACCTTGGTTCCGAACAAAGAGGAACCATCAAAAGGGGCGTTGGTGAATGAAGACTTGAAGGCCTCCACGAAATGACAAAAGCGCATTTAGGCCTGCCTTCTAAGAGCAACTCCTGAGCATGCTTCCCTACGCACTCTTTCGGCTGCATATGAGATTAGCCTCATGGAGGAGTTTGCAATGGAATTGAGGGAGGACATCTGTGCGTTGACTGTCTTGAGCCACCGCCTCAGAATAGTTACCAGTGAGTATCTCCAAGCTACTTGAGGAGATCTCTCTGGAGCCGTGTAAAGTGTGATAAATAATTCAGTGATCGTAAGGTAAAGGTTGCTGAAGAAAAAGTATGCTTCCCATAATGGTCCATGGTCCTAGACTCCTTGTTAGGGGGATGGACGGTGGAAGACGTCTCTGCTAATTCCTTCTGTTTGGCAGCTGCCACCACCATGGCATCCACAGGGTCTCCCTTGGACAGGAATTCCTTATGAGGAGGAGACAAATTTATTGGGTCTCCTGGGGACTAGTTCCACGGAGTCAGGGGTTTCCCAAACCCTTCAACAAACCAAATCCAGAAGCTCGAAGGGTGGAGATACCCAGGAGGCAGAGTGCTGAGCACCAAAGGCCTTCAGGAAGACAGACTCCTCCTCGGAGGGGGCTTTGGATCGCCAGTCACCTCCATTTCAAAATCTCTAGAATGTCAGAGAAAAACCTCCTCAGAGGATGACTTGGGGGACCCCTCAGACTCCTCGAGGTCAGTGTCTGATGTGAGAGACTCATCCTGGGAATCTATGTGCTTCCTCTTGCACGTCTTCTTTCTGGGTGGCTCCTCAGGCAAAAACTCTGAGGGGCCCTCAGAAATGTGGGGACCACTCATGGGGGTAACCTGAGGCCTGGGGCTCCGCTGTCTAGAGATAGATGGCGATCAGAGACCTGCACCGGTGTAGTAGGAGACAAAATGACCAAACCACATGATGCCGATGACCTGGCCAGCACGCTCTGCATGGCCTCGAAGGCTGGTACCCCCGTGTCCGAAGAACGACCAGCTTCCGAAGCCACATGAGTCAAACTTCCCCATGCCGAAGCACCGAGAGGGAGACTAAGAACAGAGAGGTGTCCCGAAGCCTCTCCCTCTGGTCCGACCGAAGAATCCTGAGTCCTGAATCCTGTGGACGGCGCTGACTGGCTCGGAGATGACGGCACAGATAAGCCAGGAGGGGCTGTTGGAACCGACCTAGAGATATCACTCGGAGCAGAGCACTCCAGCTCTGAAAGCTGAGGTGCGCTCAGAGGAATTATCGAAGCAAGTTGAGGGACTGGCTCCGGAGCAGACTGGGTCAGAGCAGAGAAAAATTTTGCCAAAACTGGTGAGTGAAGGAGTCTCTGCACCACTATCGACATCCACATCTGATATGGTCATGGAGGATTTAGAGGATAGAGAAGGAGATCGAGACCTCCTCTCGGAAGGGGACCTGCAAGGAGGGGATACTGTCTTAATGCTAGGCGATCTGCTTAGAAAGGGTTCCAAGATGACTGGAGCTAAAGCAGGTTCCATAACAGACACTTCCTGTGGCCCCAAGGACAATGGAGCCGAGGATGTCGAAGCACACTTTGCAATTTTCTCCGGTGGCTCCGAGGAGACTGATGGAGCCAGAGATCTCTATTTCTTTAGATTTTGCCTTAGAACTGGAAATAGCTTCCAGACCCTCCTCGAAGGAAGGTTTCAGAAGTCCCTTCAAAATCAATTTATTCTTCCTCTCCTGAAGAACTCGCAGACTAAAGGCATGACAGAAGCTGCGTGACTCCTGGAGATGAATTGCTCCCAGACAATACACACAGACCGAATGTCCATCGGTAATGGACATTTTGTAACTGCACCTAAAGCATTTCTTGAAGCCCGAGGGGGCTTGTGCTCCTTAGTTTCTTTGGACATAGTTAACCAACAACACAAAGCACCAAAGACAAATAATCACTGAATCAAATGACCAACGGTCAAACAGTCAAGAAGGGAAAAACCTACCACAAAAAAAACCTCAAGATCTCTAACTTAAACTATCTTAGACACAAGCACAAGGAGGGAGGACTAAAACCTCTAATATAAACGGTTTTAGACCGGTCAAGTTTTAAGACACAAGGGGAGAGACTAGGTCCTCTAACTGAAACAGGCCTAGTCAGTTGGAAAAAGCTAGTGGGATAACAAAAAAAAATCATCAGAAACACAACTTTTCCACAATACCAGACAATAACACACAATAGCTATTAAAATAGTTTTTTGTTTGCAACAAATTCTCAGATAATGAAGAAAAAGGGTACATAGCCACAGCCAAGAGAGAGACCATGTCCGAGCTACACGAGCAGCAAATGAGATCTGGGGATAGAGAGCAGTGCAGCATGGAATACCATCTTAGTCCAGCCAATAGAAAGACTTGGAGCTAGAAATGTTGGCAGAGTCAGAGCAGACATTCGGCTCCAAACCCACGGGTAAAAATGTAGGTGGGACTGGACTACATAACATCTCTTCTTGCTGAAGTAATTGCTAGACCAGAGCTGTTTTCCATAAGAACTTTATATCAGCAGTAGCAGCTGGTTCAAATGGAGGCAGGGTGAGCTTTTCCAACACATAATTGAGGTCCCATGCAGGTAATGGTGATCTTCTAGGCCGCCTTAAATTGTTGGCTCCTCTAAGACACTGCTTTAGCAAAAAAGGAGAAAAGATTGGTGGCTCTGTATTGCAAAGAGCCGAAATAGCAGAGGCATGGATTTTAATTGATGAGAAAGATAAGCCTTTGTCAAGCATCTCAGTTAAGTACAGTAACATCGGAGGAATATTTGGTTTTGCTGTATCATTTCCTTGTGCTCGATTCCAAGCACAGAATCTCTTCCATTTGTCAGCATAAAATTTTCTAGTACTAGACCTTCTGGCTACCAAAATGACATCCACCATAGCTTTACTGAGAAGTGTTGTTTCTATAACTACATGATCAGCCATGCTGCCAGGTTCAGTGTCTGTAGTTAACTATGCAGGATCTGATTGTTTTGCTGGGACAGTAGTTGAGGTTTTTGAGTTAAGGTCCAAGCAGGGTATTGAGACAAGTTCCTTAGGATTGGGTACCAGTACTGGCGGGGCCAGTCCGGGGCAATTAGTATCATCTTTGTTTTTTATTTTTTGCCAGACTTTTAGGAGTACCTTGGGGAGAAGAGGCAGAAGAGAAAAGGTGTAAACTGATAGGTTTTTCCAACTGACGGCTAGGGCGTCCACTTTCCATGCTTGTCTGTGATATGTCCTTGTGCAGAATCTTTTCAATTGAAAATTTTGGAGAGAGGCAAATAGATCTATGTCTGGGCTACCCCATTTCTCTGTTATGCTGAAGACTTGTGGATTTAGTTTCCACTCGTGAGAATCCATAAGGTTTCTGCTTAAATCGTCTGCCAGTGTATTTTGTTTTCCTGGCAGGAAGTGAGCTTGAAGATGCATTTGGTAGGTCAAAGCTGCGTCCCACAGTGTCATGGCTAATCTGCAAAGATTGTAAGAGTGTGACCCCTTGCTAGTTTATATACCACATGTCTGTGGTGCTGTCCCCGTCTTTATTAATAGTTGTCCTGGATGAAGCAAGTCCTTGAAGGCTGTTAGGGCATTTTGAACAGCTAGCATCTCTTTCTGGTTGATATGTAGATGCATTTGTTTTGGGGTCCAAATGCCCTGAAAGCATCTTCCTGCCATGTGGGCCCCTCAGGCATAATCCGAGGCGTCTGTTAAGGTTTGGCTGGCAGGGAGGAGAGTGAAGGCCCGTCCCATGTTTTGGTGACATGCCTTTGCCCACCATAGAAACTCTTATTGTAGGCAAGGAATAAGAGGAATCATTGCTTCCAGAGTGTGAGAATGTTGACTCCATAGACTTTTCAGGTACCATTGAAGTTTCCTCATATGCAGTCTTCCATATGGAATCAGTAGGATGCAGGATGCCATGAAGCCCAGAGCCTGCAGAATTTGTTTTGCAGATAACTGGGATTTTGTTGCCATCAGTTTGAAGTAAGAAGTCAGTTGCCTTTGCTTGTCTGCTGTGAGGTAAGCAATCTGGGGAGTTGTATTCAAGCTTGCACCCAGGAATGTTATCTTTTGAGAGGGTACCAGTTGTGATTTCTTTTCGTTTGTGTACCCTAGGCATGTTAGAAGCCTTTTCACAAACGCCAGGTGTCGAAGAAGAATGTCCTTGTTCTCTGCTTGAATGAGACAGTCATCTAAGGATATATTTGTATACTTCATAGTCTGCAAAACGCAATTACTGGTGCCAGGCACTTTGTAAAGACCCTGGGTGCAGCCGATAAAGCCAAAGGGCAGTGCAGAGAATTGGTAATGCATTAAGCTAGCCTTGAATCTGAGGAATCTTCTGCACGACTGTCTTATTGGGACATGCAGGTATGCCTCTCTTAGGTCTAGTGTCACTAGCCAGGACTTCTTGCTGAGCATGGGCAGAAGCTGGTGCAAAGTCAGCATTTTAAAATTTAGAATGTCCAGGTATGTGTTCAAAATTGATAAATCCAGTATTGGCCGCCAGACCAATACTGGATGTATGTGTTCAAAATCGATAAATCCAGTATTGGCTGCCAGGCCTTGTCCTTTCTGGGTACCAAGAACAGTCTTGAGTAAAAACCTTGTCCTTTTTCCTGTTCTGGTACTGTCTGAATGGCCCCCATACCCATGACGGACGTAACCTGTTTTTGTGCCTCGGCCCATTGATTTTTTAGCAGATCTGGCCAACCATTTGCCATTGGCAGTGTGAAAATGAAATCTGTATCCCTGTGATACTATGTTTACTACTCTCTTGTCCTGGGTTAACTGCCAATTTTGAGCAAAAAGTGCTAACTTCCCCCCTATGGGTGCTGCCAAAAGATAAGTGGTTGGTGTAGGCAGAGGGAAGTCATTGAGATTGTTTTCTGTAGGTTTGCGATTTATCTCCTCCAGATTTGGAGGTAGAAGGGCCCCATTGCTTTGCCCTGTATGAATAGTGAGCCTGGTATCTGGAACCCTTTGGGCATCTGGATTTGCCCCTTTGAGCTCGCTCTGACACAGGAAGGGACCAATTTTTTGTAGGCCAGTAATACTGAATCTTGGTGGCTGCACTTGTAAGAAGTCTTTAACAGTATGCATAGACTTAGCTTTGTCTTCCATTAATACCAAACAGAGAATCATGCTGTAAAGGTGCATCTAGCAATTTAGCTTGAACATGGTCAGGCAAATTTTGTTCCTTTAACCAAGCATGCCTCCTAATCACAGATCCAGTAACTGCGGCCCTGCAGGAGGCCTCTAAGGAATCAAAACCACACTGCAAAGTATCCACAAAAGAGTTGAATAGTCTTAATTCCTGATAGTAGGCAGATCAAGGCAAGGTATCTGATGAAGTCCTAATGTGTTTTTACTTCCTATACAACTCTTGTGGATTATTGGTTTTTCAGAGTTGTATCACTCCTTTTTTGGAACACTGCAAAGTATGCTTTCCAACTTATTCAGCTGCATGCAATAAGTCCTGCAATTCTTTATTTTCTGCACATTGTGAAATAATTTTCCATTTCAGCAATCCCATATGTTGTTGGCACTTTAGCATATGAAATTGCCACTTTATGGTCCGGATTGCCAAGGTTGCAGATGTATAAACCTTTTTCCTCATCTGTCTAGTACCCTTGAAACTCTCTCAGAGGGGGTAGGATTTTTTGCTGAGGCCTTAACTCCCTTTGGACCCTGTGAAATAGATTCAGGACCAGCAGCAGGATTTCTAAATAAAAATTTATGTGAGTCAGGGACTCTGTAGTATCTCTGTCAGGCTTAATGGGAGCCGGAGATAATGAGTCCGGGGTCAAGCGGGACTCCGAAAACACATCATCCACAATGTCTAAAACAGTGGGAATGGCTAAAGGCTTGTGCTGAGGGAGAAGGAGGAACTCCCTGAGCCTCATTTTTGATTCTGAGAAGTCTTGACTCCCTAGTGAAAATGCTCCCTCAAAGTATGCAAGGTTCCTCCAAATGAATAATCCTCAGGAGGAGATGCAGTTGAAATAGACGCCTCAGCATCAGAATTCTCATAGGGAGGTATAGACAATTCCTGATCAGAAGAGGAATCAGAAGAAATAGAAACCTGATCTGAAGATTCATAATCAGTGTCTTGCCTAGGCCTCTTTTCTGGAGGGGCATGGTTACCCCTGAATCAAGGGAATAAGGTCTTCAGCCATTCTGATCATCTGCTTTTTAGGCATAGAGGCCTGTGCACGTGGCTCGTGTCATTTTTTTTAGTTTTAGAAGTTGCTTTTGTCTTTGGTTTTGCAGATGTTGTAGGTTTGATATACAAATGTTGACATCTGAATACACCCTCAGTAGCCGGTGCCTGCTCAGCGGCTCTGGACCTATACGAGGGAGATACATCCATCGGTCCAATACCTCGAGTATCTAGTGGCATGCCGGACCCCACATGGGTGTCGGTAGAGCCTGCGACTCAAAGATAGTGGGAACCAGGGGCTGTGAAAGCTCCTGAGTACCGACTGGCTTAGGAGAAGCTTCATCATCGGTTTTAATCTCGACTGCTATTCTCGGGCCTTTTCCTTGTGTTATTTATGTACTCCAGTAGTCCGATTGCTATCCAATGACATTTCTGGGTAATTAAATCTGTTTCCAAAATACTTTGATGTAAAAATATACAGACGCTTAGTGCGTTGGTTAAATCTAGCACAAAACCGACAGTCAGGCACGTTGTGATCAGGGCCTAGGCAAGGAATACAGTATAAATGAAAATCCTTGAGGTATTTCCTTCCCACAAATACAATTATTAACTTTTTCTGGCATTATGGAGCAAGAAAAAAGTTTCCCTAACGTGGTACTTAGCTTGAGTGAAGACTTCGGTTCTGAAACTCGAAAATTTCAGTAGTCTGCACACCGGCACTTGCGAACTGCTTCTGCTTCGGGCACCGCACGGCAAGAAAGACTAAAGAAAATGGCGTTGGCTACTTGTTTTATACCGACGACCTGACGTCATAGAAGAGGAGACAGCAACCGATGCAGGACCCAAGACTTTGGAATTCAGGCCAAATGAGGGCAACCTGCCAGCAGATTACCCAAATGTAATGACTGCAAAAGTGAAATGCAAAGAATATCCCTGTAGTATCTGTCCGGCTTACAAGGAGCCGGACGCAAAAAATCAGGAGCCATACTAGATTGAGAAATCATCATCAACAATGTCTAGAACAGGAGGTAAAGCCAACGGCCTATGCTGAAGAAGAAAATCCCCAAGTCTCTTTTTAGATTCAGAGAAATCCTGACTTTCCCAGTGAAAATGTTTCCATAACGTATGTAGTTACCCCAAAAGAAAAATCCTCAGGGGGAGAAGCAGAAGGAAAGGAATCTTCTGCATCAGAGTCCTCATAAGCAGGTATAGACAAATCCTTTTAGTTAGCAGAATCAGAAGAAATAGAATCCTGTTCAGAAGATTCATAATCAATGTCTTGCCTAGGCCTCTTAGAAGGAAAGGGTTGGCTACCCCTGATCAGAGTAATTAAATCTTCAGCCATTTTGATCATTTGTTTTTTAGGCATAGGGGCCTGCACATGTGGCCCAGGCATCGTTTTTTTAAACATAGATTTAGATTTTGGCCTTAGTTTTGAAGATAGCGTCTAATATACAAATCTGTAGGCCTAAAAACACCCTCAGAAGCTGGTGCCTGCACAGCGGCTCCAGACCCATCTAAGGTAGAGACATCCCCGGGTTCCATAACTGAAGCATCTTGTGACATACCAGACTCTGAATGGGTCTCAGTACAGGCCTGTGAATCAGAAAGTACAGTGTTGTACCTACCATAAATGTAGATGTCCGATAGGTATGCATCTGCAGTCCTTACATATGGGTTGTCATGCCTCGGGCAGCCCTTCGGTCGGCCGGATTCCAAAGTCTGGGTCCGGCGTAGGCTGATGTCGCCCTTTCCCCAACGTCAGAACGCCTGGGGTATAAAAGCGTCAGCAGACGCCATCTTCCTCAGTTTTTCTTGCCCCAGATGCCAGGTGCCCTCTAAGGAAGGCTAAATTTGGAGAGATGCAAAAAATTTCCAAACATGCACAGTAATATAAAACAAATACACCATAATAGATAACCCCAGCTAGCTAGAAAGAGGGATAAGTACCCAAGAAGTACCACAGAGGGGAATGAGGGAGGGAAAACCTGACTGCAGATGCATACCTATCGGACATCTACATTTATGGTAGGTACAAAACTGTACTATGTCCTTCAAGGATGCATCTGCAGTCCTTACATATGGGTAGAATACCATAGCCAAGGGGGTGGTAGGATCTAAGAAAAGGATGGTCTAGCTAAAATGCCCTGCAGGACTGCCGTAGCAAAGCCTGCTCTGGATCTGGAATATAAAGGTAAGTTGTAATGCTTGGAAAATGTATGCACGGAACTCCATGTAGCAGCTTCTAAAATGTCCTTGGTAGCCACCCCTCTTAAGAAGGCTGTGGAGGTGGCTGTGGCTCTGGTGGAATGAGGTCTAATGTTAGCTGGCACAGTTTTGCCATGAAAAGAGTAACAGAATCGAATGCAATTCCCTATCCATTTTGAAATTGTCTGTTTGAAAATTGCTTTTCCTTGTACACCAGCAGCATATTCTACAAACAGCTGGTCAGATATTCTGTAAGTCTTAGTTCGGTCCAAGTAGTAGCTCAACTGTCTGTGAATGTCCAAGGTATGCAGAACTTTCTCTCCTTTGTTTTGTGGATTTGGGAAGAAAGTAGGCAGGTGAATAGCTTGGTTCAATGAGACTCTGGATACTACCTTTGGCATGAATGAAGGATTGGTCCTCAATGAGACTCTGTCCTGATGAAAAATAAGAAATGGTTGTACTGCCATGAGGGCCTGTAACTCAGATACTCTTCTTGCTGAGGTTATGGCCAGAAGGAAGGCAGTCTTCCAAGACAGGAACTGTAGTTCTGAAGATGCTGCTGGCTCAAAGGGAGGTAAAGTTAATTTTTCCAACATGAAGTTAAGGTCCCATGTAGGCACTGGTGGTTTCCTTGGAGGGTTGATATTTTTAATTCCTCTTAGAAACTGCCTTAGCAGAGGATGAGAAAAGACAGGTGGATCAGTGTTGCATTCTGCTGAAATTGCTTTAGCATGAATTTTTATGGAAGAGTAAGAAAGGCCATTGTGGAGCATGTCTGCCAAGTATTCCAGGATAAAGAAGTTATGTCCTTACCATAACTGCCTTTACCTCAGATCTAGTTTGCAAGCAAACCAGACATAAAGCATGCCAACTATATACATAAGTACATATATACAAACATACCAAGGGTATGACAGTAACACTAATACTGCAACAGCAGAAGGAGAATACTGTGAGAGTGTTCAATCTCCCTAGCTCCATGATCCTGAGGAACTCAAGGAGAACGTTCTTGAGCACAGTGGAACCAAAGGTTGCCCTATCCCTAGAAACCCTGTCCACTTTGTAATGAGAGATAAATGTAAATAGTGTCTAAGATGTAGACACTGATCTGGTAGAATGTCCTTGATAATGTTTGGTCAGAAGCTTCATAAACATATGTGATACAGTCAGTTAACCATTTAGAAAGAGTTCAACTGCAAGACCCTTTCTGCTGTCAGCAAAGCTACAAATAGTTGATCAGATTTCCTGTGATCTTTTGTTCTATCCAAATAAAATCTGAGTTGTCTATGGAAAGGTGGGTAATTCAATGGACTGATTAATATTACTAGAAGAACAAACTTTGGGAAGAAAGGATGGATTAGGATACCCTGTCAGAATGAAATATTAAATAAGGATGTTTGACCGAAGGGCCTGAAGCTCAGACACTGCCTAGCAGATGTAATGGCCACTAGAAATAATGTTTTCCATGACAAAAATTTCAATGTGCAACTTAAAGCTGGTTCAAAGGGTGGCAACATCAATTTAGAGAGCAACAAGTTCAAATTCCACGGTGATGTTGGACTTCTGACTGGTGGTCTGATATGAAAAGAACCTTTTAAAAAGGCTTTACAAAGTCATTCTTCTACATGATAGTTAGAAATGGCAGCTAACTGTACTCTTAAAGTAGCCGGGGAAGCTCCTTCATGAAATAATTCAGTCAAGAACTCTAAAACCTTGTTTAACGGAGCTGTAACAGGGTCCAAATGATGTGACTTCCAGTTACTGGTGTAAGTCTTTGTAGTGGAAACTTTATGAGAAGCTACTAAAATATCTTGAACCGCAGCCAAGCTGCTAGATGGACAGATTCTAGAGATGGGTGAGGAACTCCTGACGAGTGAGTCAGTAGATCTGGCTCTGGGTCCAGCATCCAAGGTCCCCGATGCAATAGAAAGGGAACCAAAGCCAGAACGGGCAATGAGAATAATAGTCCTCTGAAGGTTGTTGGCTTTCTGTAGAAACTTTGCAATCAGAAATGGAGGAAAAGCATATAAAAATCCTTCTCAACTGACTGTTTGAGGGACCACTTTGAGGAGGCAATAGTATTGCCCTGCTCAGCCTGTCGGCTAGACTCTGCCCATTGCCAAATTCTCATGGCCTCCTGCATAGTTGGTAAGACCTGGTTCCCCTGCTTGTTTATGTACCAGACTACGGACATGTTGTCTGTCTGAACTGCAATGGTCCCTGGAGGAAAACACTGCCCTCAACTCCAGAACATTGAGACTGTCTGTCCCTGAAAGATGCCCCCACCCTATCAGGGGTAGCACAAATAGTCTTCCGCTGGATAGGTTGCAAGTCTGTAACCACCACATTAGGTGTGATTTGTTTTGTGAGTCAGTGGAAGTTGTTGGAATGACCATTGTGCAAACAGAAGCCATGAGACCCAAAACTTTCAGAACAATTTTGCTGGGGACTTTGAAATGAATTGAAGTGCTACTATTCTTTCTGTAGGAAGTTTTAGAACCAACTGAATAAGATATGCTGTGATGGCAAATTTACTGAGATGCCAAGGTGTGTACAAATTTGAAGGGTGTAATCCCTGGCTTGTATCAGTTGACCTGGTGGTGGCAGACAGGAGCCAGTCGTCCAGATACGGAAGCACCTGAATCAGATGAGACGCTACCACTGCCATGCATTTGGTGAAGACCCTGGGGCTGTGGTCAGACCAAAGGGCAGGGCTCGAAACTGATAGTGACTGGCTAATGATCCCTGGACGCCTGGCCATTTTGATGTGGTAGTATGCGCCCTTCAGATCTATCGAGCACATCCAGTCGCCCTTCTGTAAGAATGGAAGGATCGATTGAAGCGTGACCATTCGAACTTTTCCTTCTTGACAAAGGTGTTGAGATGGCTTAGGTCCAGAATTGGCCTCCAGTCCCCTGTTTCTTTGGAACTAAAAGAACCTTGAGTAAGTTCGAATCCTATTTGGTCCGCTGGGACTGGTTGGATGACTTTTTCTAGCAGCTTTGAAATTTCTGTAGCTGCCGGCTCTAGATGGGGTGGTACATCTGGGAGTTTTCTTTGGAATGGGGTGGATAGAAATGGGATTCTGTAACCTCTGGTAACAACGCTTTTACCCAATTGTCTGAAGAAAGGTTTTGCCAGGCCTGAGGGTATAAAGCTAAGCGACCGACTGCCTCCAGAGCAGGACAGTCGGCCTCCTCTCAGGAGTGCTGAAAGGTTTGCCAGGAGGTTATCCCTGTCACCTTGGTTTTTTCCACCTCTGCCCTCCTCTGCCTCTAGAGGGGCATCACTCCTGTGTTTGGGAAAGATCCAACAGACAGAGTCTTTCCCTCCTGTTCACACAGTAAAGGAAGACTTGAAGGCTTAGAGCAATCGCTGAAGGCATAGGATATCAGCCTCATGGACGAAGTTCACAATGGACATAAGGGTGTTGAGATGCGCTGTAACTTTCTCTGTCACAGCGGCATCTGTAGCACCCTCGAGGGATTCTCCCTACTCTTTGACTAGATCCCTCTGTAAACGTAAAATGAGTCAAATAGTTCAGAACTGAAAATTGTCCATGGTGGTAGAATCTATGTTAGGCGGATGGTCAGATGAGGAAGACGCCACCACCATGGCGCCTACTGGAACTCCTTTGGTGAGGTAAACTTCCTAGGGACTGGTTCCACGCAATTAATTCTATTAACTCATCAAAGAGTGACCCAGGAGGAGGAAGGCACCAAATGCCTTCAGCAAAACTGACTCATCCTCAGAAGGGGAGGTCACCTCTCTGTTTTAGGATCTCCAAGATGTCAGAGAGACAGACATCCTCTGAAGGTGACTTAGGGGACCCTTCTGACTCATCTAAGTCAGTATCAGATGTCAAGGATTCTTGTGGAGAATCCAAGTGTCTCCTCGGGAGCATCCGAGGAAGAGGGGGCGGGGTGGCTGAGACACTGGTGCCCGCAGAGGAGGATAACGGTCCTTTGTGGGGAGGAGAAGCTGTACCTGCTGATGTGGTTGTCTGGGTAGACAACACCTTCCTCATGAGGTCGGCGGCCCCCGATCCGAGTCGAGGGTAAGGTATCCCGAAGAAATGGAAGAAGAACAAGAACTCAAACAGGCAAGGCACCGACACCGAGAGGACGGGAACGATCCGCGTCATCCGCGCCGTAGGGAGAGAAAGGTCGGGCCGAACTCCTCGAATCGGGTCGACTCTCCGTCCTGGAACTAAGTACGGGATCGGATGGAGTCGAGGTGAAGACTGTTCTGGCACAGAGGCTCCACAATCATCAGGTCAGAGACTGGACAGGTCTCGGAGGAGGAACAGATGGAGATATAGGCAGGCCTTCAAGTCTCATCAACTGAGAGGAGACCGAGATAAGCTCCATCAGTTTCTGCACCACACGGTCCACATCGGTGTCGGAAAGGGGCCTAAGAGAACGAAAGTCGGGATCAAGAGAGGAGGAGCCGACGACTCAGAGTCGTCGGGTGGAGGAGTTCCGGCCAAAGAGTCTGTGGAACCGTGATCTAACTAGACCTGAAGAGCTCTGAGCCGATGACACTTGGATGCCTGGTCTGAAGCATCCAGAGCCTCCTGGAAAGAGGGTTTCAACAATTCTGTCATGACCCTCCCACTAAAAGAGTGACAAATAGAGCAGTCCTCTTGTAAGTGGAGAGGGCCAAGACAGTAGACACAGGAACTGTGGTTGTCTGTGACCGACATCTGGCCACACACACAACGCTAGCCAGATTTTTTTTTCTCTTCATCATAATGAAGAAAGAGACAGTCCAGTCCAGTAAGTCAATCCAGTAACAATGTCAAATCCGTATGAAAGTCATTGTCACTTGCTTAGAGAGCAAGACTACAACAAATCTTCAGTCAAAAGTAATCAAAGTAACACCAGTTAGTTAACTAAGTTAAACTAATCTAAGGTATCGAAATCTACTCCACTCACACACCGTACTCTAACTTTAAATGACTAAATATAAAAGCAGTTTTTGAAAACTTTAACCAGAAAGATAAATCTTATCTGTCAAAGATCTGAGGTAAAGGCAGATGTGCAATGTTCATCACTGTCGCATCTTGGCCCTCTGTGGTGCTCCACGTGCAAAATCTTTTTCATTTTGCTGAATATGCCTTTCTTGTGGAAGGCCGGCGAGCTTCCAAGATGATATCCTTCAATCTCTTGGATAGTTTATCCTGGTGAGGAGTCAAGGTATTTTCCAGGCTGTCAGCTGCAAGGTTTTCAGGCTGGAGTGCAGAATTTTGTAATTGTGCTGTGTCAGAAGTGGCCATTATGGTAGAGGCCACGGTTTTGTGCATGACATGCTCCTTAACAGTGGGCACCAGTGCTGTCTTGGCCAGTCCGGAGCTATCAGAATCACTTTTGGCTGTTCTGTCCTGATCTTCAGTAAGACCTTGGTCATTAATGGAAGAGGTGGAAATGCATATACTGTTAGAGTATTCCAGCTGAAAGAGAGGGCGTCCACTTTCCATGCTTGTGGGGGGTATGTCCTTGAGCAGAACTTCTTCAGCTGATGGTTGTGGTGGGAGGCAAAAATATCTATGTCCGGCCTCCCCCATGATTGTGTTATCTGAAGGAAGATGTCTGGGTGCAGCATCCATTCGTGTGGATCCATGATATTTCTGCTTAGACTGTCCGCCAGTACATTGTGTTTCCCTGGCACAAACTGGGATTGCAGCTCTATACTGAGTTTTAGGGAAAGTTCCCAAAGATTCATTGCCAGCCTGCAAAGAGGGTAAGAATGGGTACCTCCTTGCTTGTTTATGTACCACATAACTGTGGTATTGTCTGTCCTTATTAGCAGGTGGCCTTGATGCAGGAAGTGTTTGAAGGCCCCGATTGCATGTATCACTGCCAGCATTTCCTTTTGGTTTATGTGCATGCACAATTCTTTCTGTGACCATAGACCTTGAATGCATCTGCCCTCCATGTGTGATCCCCATCCATGGTCTGAGGCGTCCGTTGTAATGGTTTGGCTGATTATTGGTTTGCTGAAGGGCAGACCCATGTTTGACTGGCTTGCTTGAGCCCACCAGAGAAATTCCTTTTGAAGGCATGCAATGAGTGGTATCAAAGCTTCTAGGCTGTGACTGTTGAGACCATAAACTCCTTAGGTACCATTGTAGTTTCCTCATATGCAGCCTTGCTTGTGGAATCAGAAGAATGCAAGATGCCATGTAACCCAGGGCCTGCAGGATTTTCCTTGCAGTCATCTGGGTTTGTTTTGTCAGATTTTCGAAACAATCCGATAGTTGTCTGTTTTTCTTCTGTGAGAACAGCCATTTGGGTGGTTGTATCTAGTTTCGCACCCAGAAAAGTTATTCTTTGGGATGGAACAAGTCTTGATTTTTGAATGTTGACTGTGTATCCCAAGGCCTGAAGTAGGCGGATGGCATAATTCAAATGTTTTACCAGAGTCTGTTGGCTGTCCGCTTGCATAAGGCAGTCGTCCAGGTATGGGTATACTTGAATCCCCTGAAGTCTGCAATGTGCAATTACTGATGCCAGGCATTTCATGAATACTCTGAGTGCAGTAGATAAGCCAAAGGGCAATGCTGAGAATTGATAATGCTCTGAACCTGCAAGAAATCTGAGGTGTCTTCTGCAACTTTGTCTGATAGGGACATGCAGGTATGCCTCCTTGAGGTCTAGAGTTACCAGCCAAGACCCCTTGCCCAGCATGGGAAGGAGCTGCTGTAGGGTCAGCATTTTGAATTTTGGCACAATGAGATAAGTATTCAGTGCAGACAAGTCCATTATAGGCCTCCATTGTTTTTCTTTTCTTGGGATAAGGAAAAGTCTGGAATAAAATCCTTGGCCTTGTTCTGAGAGGAACCTTTTCTATAGCTTTTATTTGCAGTAGGTTGGAAATTTGTTTGAAAGCCTCTGCCCTTTGATTTGGTGGCAGGTTCGGCATGCCTTTTCTTTTTGGTAATGTATGAAAATGGAACCTGTATCCTTTGTCTATTATTTGCAGTGTCCATTTGTCCCTTGTAATACTGTGCCAATTTTCTGAGAATAAAGATAGCTTTCCGCCCAAAGGTGCTTCCAATTGAGCCCTGGTTGGCGGGGTCAAAGTAAAGTCATTGAGTCTGTCCTTGTGCAGCAGATGTAGGTCCCTGCACTACCTCTCTGGTTAGGAGGCTGCCATTGATGTCCTCTGTAGGAGCCTCTAGCTTGCCCTCTACCTCTGGGACGCCTGTTCTTGCCTCTTTGAAATCTCTCTGTGTCTGGAAAGGACCAATTCTTAGAAGGCCAATTTCTGCTGAACCTTGGTGATTGGACCTGGAGAAAATCTTTGACTGTTTGAACAGATTTAGCCTTTTCCTCAAATTTCTTTTAAGACCTCCTGAGCAGTGGAACCAAATAACTTTTGCTTTTCCAGTGGCACATCCAGAAGCTTTGCTTTAACATGGTCTGGCAGAGTTTGTTCCTTCAGCCAAGCATGCCTTCGTATGACTGCACCTGTCATTGCTTACCTACATGAAGCTTCCAATGCATCAACCACACTGCAAGAAATGGTTGCTAACCTGTTGGGAGTTATGTACCAGATCCTGAAGTGCCTTGCGATCTAGGGGTTCAGGCGAAGACAGTTTTTTATGCAATTCATCTAACAAATACTCTTGGTACTGTATCATATGGAATTGACAATTTAATGCCCTCATAGAAAGAGTGGAAGAAGTATACACTTTACCCCATCTCTCTAAAGCCCTGGTCTCCCTTTCAGAAGGGAGTGGATTCTTAGTAGTGGCAGTTGCAACCCCTTTGGGGCCCTGGGAAATAGTTTCTGGGTCAGCAGAGTGGCCCTTGTAAAGGAAATGATGCAAGTCCGGGACCCTGTAGTACCTATCGGGTTTGACAGGAGCCCGAGGAAGGGAGTCAGGGGAAATGCTAGACTCAAAGTACACATCATCAGTGACATTCAAAACAGGAGGAATAGCCACAGGTCTATGCTGAGGTAAATGCAAAAAAGTCCTTAATCTCTTCCTGGAATCAGAGAATTCCTGGCCCTGCCATTTGAAATGCTCTCAGGGAGTGTAGGGTTTCCCCAAAGGACAACTCTTCAGGAGGGGAGGCCGAGGGAATAGATTCCTCTGCATCAGAATCCTCATAGGCTGTAAAGGCCTCCTCCTGGTAGTCTGATAGAGCAGAGTCATCTCAGGCCTCATCAGAAGACTGGGGATCAGTGTGCTCTACCCTGGGCCTTTTGTCTAGAGGAGGTTGAGAGCCCCTGTCCGGATGTGGCTGAGAGCCCCTAATTAAGGAAATAAGGTCCTCAGCTAAACTAAAAATCTGTGAACCGATAGTGGATCCCTGAGGAATAGCCTTGGGAGGCAAAGATTTTGGCTGTTTAGCAGCTTTAGCCCTTCTGAATGCCTTAATGGACATGGATGCAGGAGGCCTGGCTGCTCCACGTGCTGGCGTAGTTTTATCTAGAGAAATGGTGTTGGACGTTTCCAGAGCACCGGTTTCAGAGGGAAATTCTATAACCGACTCAAGAGGGGGCCTCCGGGGCAGAGGTAGTTGGTTGTGCGGTTTCGACGGTCGGAAGAGCCAAGGACTCTGTTTCAGCCGAGACAGACACTCGCGGTAGGCCTACGGGTGGTTTCAGCCGAAACCACGGTCCGCGTGTGTCGGTCCTTGTCCTTCCGTTTTTTGGTTAAATGAGAAGTCGGAGTCTCCAACGGCATATTGTAACAGTAACTAGCCCCAAAAAACTCCTCTGCAAACTCCGCCCGACGCCTAAGAGTGCGTTGATTGAAGGAAGCACAGGCTGTAGAGGCCGAGACATCGTGGTCTGGGCCTAGGCAGGGGAGGCAGTAAGAATGGAAATACTTATGAGGTATTTGTTTCCCACAAGTTAAGCAATTAACTTTAAGCGTTTGATCTGACATCGGCTGAGGCAAGAAAGAGTTCCCAACGGGGTACTTAGCTTTTGAAGTCTTCGGAAGCTGAAATTACAGGAGCTGGCCGACCGGCACTTGCGAACTGCTTCTGCTTCGGGCACCACACGACAAGAAAGACTGGGGAAGATGGCGTCGGCTGACGCTTTTATACCCCAGGCGCTCTGACATCGGGGAAAGGGCGACATCAGCCGACGCCGGACCCAGACTTTGGAATCCAGCCAACCGAAGGGCTGCCTGAGGCAGGACAACCCACATGTAAGGACTGCAGATGCATCCTTGAAGGACATGTAGTGGGAATCTGGGGCTGAGAAAGTGCCTCACTGAGTACTGACGAAATGGCGACTGGCTTAGGAGAAGCGTAGTCAGTTTTGGACCTAGACGGCCTTTCTTTCCGTTTTTTAGGTATTCCGGTAGTCTGATTGCTAACCAACGACATTTCTGGATAATTAAATCGTGAGCCAAAATATTTAGAATCAGTAATATATCAACATTTAATAGTGTGTTGATTAAACTTAGCACAAAACTGACAGCAAGACACGTTGTGGTCAGGGCCTATGCAAGGAATACAGTACAAATGAAAATCCTTATGAGGTATTTGCTTCCCACAAGTAATGCAATTATTAACTTTTACTCACATCAGTAAGGAGCAAGAAAAAGTTTCTCCAACAGGGTACTTAGCTTTTAGTTGAAGACTTTGGTTCTGAAACTCGAAAATGAAAATTGCAGGAGTCTCCCGACTGGCACTTGTGAACTGCTTCTGCTTCCAGCACCGCACGGCAAGAAAGACTGATGTAATGGCGTCTGCTGCATGTTTTATACCTCTGATGACCTGACGTCATGGAAGAAGGGACAGCAACAGACGGTGGACCCAAGACTTTCTTAATCGGGCCGTCTGAGGGCAACCTGCCAGCACATTACCCAAATGTAGACTGCAACAGTGAAACACGAAGAACTTTCTAAATGGCAATGCTCAGATCTGCTCTGAGCTACAACAGAATGGCATTAAATATACTGATCCCAGGGATATTGCCAATATCTTGGCATATCAACTCAGTGCAAACTTCATCCCCCCCTCACCCCCTAAAGGGCTCACATCAATACCAAAAGACTGCCAAATTCCAGTAATAACAGCCACACAGGTTAAAAAAAAAAAAAGCACTCTCCAAAGCTAAGAATACAGCATCAATGGGACCAGACATCCTAGGCTGTGTGCTACATGAACTACAAAATAAACTGGCACCTCACCTAAGTGTCATGTTTAATCAGAGCCTCACCTCAGGCTTCGTGCCCAATGAGTGGCGCACAGCTACAGTTATCCCAATCCACAAGGGGGGGGGGATCCTCCTTGGATCCCGGGAACTACAGCGCCATCAGTCTGATAAGCCTGATCTGCAAGGCCATGGAATGCATTATCATGGAAAATATAAGCCAAGACATTGGCAACCTTCAAAACACTGGACCCCATGCAGTTTGGGTTCGTGAAGGGCCGATCTCGTCTCCTGAACCTCAAGGACTTCTTCAAATCAGTCTCCAGAGCCGTGAACAAGGGTAAGGTGGTCCACACAGCCGATATGGACCTCGCCAAGGCCTTCAACACCATCCCCCACTCTGGAATCAAACATACATACTAAGCTGGGCATTAATCCATACGTCACTTGATTGGTTGCCAACTGGCTTACTGACAGAACCCACACTGTAAAAGTAGCTGACTCCAAATCCAGACAAGTGGAGTACCTCAGGGTTCAGTCCTGGGACCGCTCTTGTTTGGCATCTACTTCTCTGACGTAAAGGCCAACACTAAAGGACTCTAAAGTCTGCAAATGACAGCAAACTGGGAGCCATTACTGAATCCCCAAATGATCTGGATATTCTACAAAAGGGCCTTACAGAAACAGATGCTTGGTGCCAGAGCCATGGGCTCAAGCTCAATGCCAAGAAATGTATAGTTATCCCCTTTGGGGAAAAAACATGTACCCATGAATTACCACATAGGTGGCAGTACACAAAGTACAGTTTTGTACCTACTATAAATGTAGATGTTCGAGTGTACACCCTCTGCTGCAGTCATCACACTTGGGTTATCCTGTCGTCAGGCGGTCCCGCAGTCGGCCGGAATTCCAAAGCCTTGGTCTGGCGTCGGTTGCTGTTACTTCTTCCCTGATGTTAGTGCGCCAGGGGTATATATAATGCATCCGACGCCATTTTTTTCAGTTTTTCTTGCCCCAGATGTCAAGTGCCCCCAAAAAGGTGGCCAGTAAGTAGTACTAATTTATGAAGTTTTTAGCACAAACACAAAATCCCTCTAGCTATAAGCAAATACATCAGGAAGGTTTTGTAGAGATTTAGTCAGTTAGATCAGAGGGGATGGAGGGGGGGGGGTAACCTGGACTGCAGCAGGGTGTACACATTAACATCTACATTTATGGTAGGTACAGAACTGAACTATGTTCATCGTGTTACCCTGCTGCAGTCATCACACTTGGGTAGAATCCCAAAGGTAAGGATGGGTGGAGGATTCGTAGAGGGTTAGAGGAGGCTAGAAGGCCCTGCAGAACTGCAGTGGTGAAGCCAGCTCTAGTCTTAGAGTAAAGTGGTAAGTGGAAGGTTTGGTAAAGGTGTGTACTGAACTCCAAGTTGCAGCTTCCAAAATCTCCTTGGTTGGAACCCCCCCTGAGGAAGGCTGTAGATGCAGCGGTCGCCCTGGTAGAGTGGGGCCTAATGGTAGCAGGAAAGTACAGTTTTGTACCTACTATAAATGTAGATGTCCGATAGGTATGCATCTGCAGTCCTCACATATGGGTAGTCCTGCCTCAGGCAGCCCTTCGGTCGGCCGGATTCCAAAGTCTGGGTCCGGCGTCGGCTGATGTCGCCCTTTCCCCGTCAGAGCGCCTGGGGTATAAAAGCATCAGCCGACGCCATCTTCCTCAGTTTTTCTTGCCCCAGATGCCAGGTGCCCTCTAAGGAAGGCTATATTTGGAGAAATGCAAAAAATTCCAAACATGCACAGAAATATATACATATATAAAACATACACCATAATAGATAACCCCAGCTAGCTATGAGAGGGAAAAGTACCCCAAGAAGTACCACAGAGGAGAAGGAGGGAGGGTAAACCTGACTGCAGATGCATACCTATCGGACATCTACATTTATGGTAGGTACAAAACTGTACTATGTCCTTCAAGGATGCATCTGCAGTCCTCACATATGGGTAGAATACCATAGCCAATCTGGGGGAGGTAGGATCAATGTAAAGGATGGTGTAGCTAAAATGCCCTGCAGGACTGCCGTAGCAAAGCCTGCTCTGGATCTGGAATATAAGGGTAAATTGTAATGCTTGGAAAATGTATGCACGGAGCTCCATGTAGCAGCTTCTAAAATGTCCTTGGTAGCCACAACTCTTAAGAAGGCTGTGGAGGTGGCTGTGGCTCTGGTGGAATGAGGTCTAATGCTAGCCGGCACAGTTTTGCCATGAAATGAGTAACAAAATCAAATGCAATTCCCCATCCATTTTGAAATTGTCTGTTTGGAAATTGCTTTTTCTTGTGCACCAGCAGCATATGCTACAAACAGCTGGTCATTTTTTCTGTAAGTTTTAGTTCTGTCCAAGTAGTAGCGCAACTGTCTGTGAATGTCCAGGGTATGCAGAAGTTTCTCCCCTTTGTTTTGTGGATTTGGAAAGAAGGTAGGCAGGTGAATAGCTTGGCTCAATGAGACCCTGGATACCACCTTTGGCATAAATGAAGGATTGGTTCTCAATGAGACTCTGTCCTGATGAAAAATAAGAAATGGTTGTACTGCCATGAGGGCCTGTAACTCGGATACTCTTCCTGCTGAGGTTATGGTCAGAAGGAAGGCAGTCTTCCAAGACAGGAACTGTAGTTCTGAAGATGCTGCTGGTTCAAAGGGAGACAGTGTTAGTTTTTCCAACACGAAGTTAAGGTCCCATGTAGGCACTGGTGGTTTCCTTGGAGGGTTGATGTTTTTAATTCCTCTTAGAAACGGTCTTTGGAGAGGATGAGAGAAAACAGGTGGATCAGTATTGTATTCTGCTGAAATTGCTGAAGCATGAATTTTAATGGAAGAGTAAGACAGGCCATTGTGGAGCATTTCTGCCAAGTATTCCAGGATATGTGCCATGTTCATCACTGTCACATCTAGGCCCTTTGTGGTGCTCCAAGTGCGAAATCTTTTCCATTTTGCTGAATATGCCTATCTTGTGGAAGGCCGGCGAGCTTCCATGATGATATCCTTCACTCTCTTGGATAGCTTATAATGGGGAGGAGTCGAGGTATCCTCCAGGCCGTTAGCTGCAAGGTTTTCAGGTTGGAATGCAGAGTTTTGTAATTGTGCTGTGTCAGGAGAAGTGGCCACTGAGGAAGAGGCCAAGGTTTCGTACATGACAAGCTCTTTAACAGTGGGTACCAGTGCTGTCTTGGCCAGTCCGGAGCTATCAGAATCACTTTTGGCTGTTCTGTCCTGATCTTCAGTAAGACCTTGGTCATTAACGGAAGAGGTGGAAATGCATACACTGTTAGAGTTCTCCAGCTGAAAGAGAGGGCGTCCACTTTCCATGCTTGTGGGTGGTATGTCCTTAGGCAGAATTTCTTCAGCTGAGGATTGTGGTGGGAGGCAAAAAGATCTATGTCTGGCCTCCCCCATGATTGTGTTATCTGAAGGAAGATGTCTGGGGGCAGCATCTATTCGTGTGCATCCATGATATTTCTGCTTAGGCTGTCCGCCAGTATATTGTCTTTTCCTGGCACAAACTAGGATTGCAGCTCTATGTTGAGTTTCAGGGAAAGTTCCCATAGATTCATTGCCAGTCTGCAAAGAGGGTAGGAATGGGTACCTCCTTGCTTGTTTATGTACCACATAACTGTGGTGCTGTCTGTCCTTATTAGCAGGTGGCCTTGATGCAGAAAGAGTTTGAAGGCCTCAATTGCATGTATCACTGCCAGCATTTACTTTTGGTTTATGTGCATGCGTAGCTCTTTTTATGACCATAGTCCTTGAATGCATCTGCCCTCCATGTGTGCTCCCCCATCCGTGGTCTGAAGCGTCCATTGTAATGATTTGGCTGGTTATTGGTTTGCTGAAGGGCAGGCCCCTGTTTGACTGGCTTGCTTGAGCCCACCACAGAAATTCCTTTTGAAGGCATGGAATGAGTGGTATCAAAGTTTCTAAGCTGTGACTGTGCTGAGTCCATAAACTCCTTAGGTACCATTGTAGTTTCCTCATATGCAGCCTTGTTTGTGGAATCAGAAGAATGCAAGATGCCATGTAACCCAGGGCCTGCAGGATTTTCCTTGCAGTCAGCCGAGTTTGTCTTGTCATATTTTTGGAGTAATCCGGTAGTTGTCTGTTTTTCTTATGTGAGAAAAGCCATTTGGGTGGTTGTGTCTAGATTCGCACCCAGAAAAGTTATTCTTTGGGATGGAACCAGCCTTGATTTGTGAATGGTGACTGTATATCCCAAGGCCTGAAGTAGGTGGATGGCATAATTCAAGTGTTTAACCAAGGTTTGTTGGCTGTCCGCTTGTATAAGGCAGTCGTCCAGATATGGGTATATTTGAATCCCCTGAAGCCTGCAGTGTGCAATTACTGATGCCAGGCATTTCGTGAAAACTCTGGGCGCAGTAGATAAGCCAAAGGGCAATGCTGAGAATTGATAATGCTCTGAACCTGCAAGAAATCGGAGGTGTCTTCTGCAACTTTGTCTGATAGGGACATGCAGGTATGCCTCCTTGAGGTCTAGAGTTACCAGCCAAGACCCCTTGGCCAGCATGGGAAGGAGTTGCTGTAGAGTCAGCATTTTGAATTTTGGCACAATGAGATAAGTGTTCAGTGCGGACAAGTCGAGAATAGGCCTCCATTGTTTTTCTTTTCTTGGAACAAGGAAGAGTCTGGAATAAAATCCTTGGCCTTGTTCTGAAAGAGGAACCTTTTCTATAGCTTTCATTTGCATTAAGTTGGAGATTTGTTTCAAAGCCTCTGACCTTTGATTCGGTGGCAGGTCTGGCATGCCTTTTCTTTTTGATAATGTGTGAAAATGGAACCTGTATCCTTTGTCTATTATTTGCAGTGTCCATTTGTCTCTTGTAGGTCTGTGCCAATTTTCGGAGAATAAAGAAAGCTTTCCGCCCAAAGGTGCTTCCAATTGAGCCCTGGTTGGCGGTGTCAAAGTAAAGTTATTGAGTCTGTCCTTGTGCAGCCGTTGTAGGTCCTGCACTACCTCTCTGGTTGGGAAGCTGCCATTGACGTCCTCTGTAGAAGCCTCTAGCTTGCCCTCTACCTCTGGCACGCCTGCTCTTGCCTCTGAAATCTCTCTGTCTGGAAAGGACCAATTCTTGGAAGGCCAATTTCTGTTGAATCTTGGTGGTTGGACTTGGAGAAAATCTTTGACTGTTTGTACAGATTTTGCCTTTTCCTCAAATTTCTTTAAGACCTCCTGAGCAGTGGAGCCAAATAACTTTTGCTTTTCCAGTGGAGCTTCCAGAAGCTTTGTTTTAACATGGTCTGGCAGAGATTGTTCCTTCAGCCAAGCATGCCTACGTATGACTGCACCTGTCATAGCTGACATACATGAAGCTTCCAATGCATCATAACCACACTGCAAGAAATGGTTGCTAACTTGTTGGGAGTTATGCACCAGATCCTGAAGTGATTTGCGATCTAGGGGTTCAGGTGAAGACAGTTTTTTATGCAATTCATCTAACAAATACTTTTGGTACTGTATCGTATGAAACTGACAATTTAATGCCCTCATAGAAAGAGTAGCAGAAGTATACACTTTTTTACCGCATCTCTCTAAAGGCCTGGACTCCCTTGCAGAGGGGAGTGGATTTTTAGAAGTGGCAGCTGCAACCCTTTTAGGACCCTGGGAAATGGTTTCTGGATCAGCAGAGTGGGCCTTGTAAAGGAAATGATGCGAGTCCGGGACACTGTAGTACCCATCGGGTTTGACAGGAGCCAGAGGAAGAGTGTCAGGGGTTATGCTAGACTCGGAGTACACATCATCAATGACATTTAAAACAGGAGGAATAGCCAAAGGTCTATGCTGAGGTAAATGCAAAAAAGGCCTTAATCTCTTCCTGGAATCAGAGAATTCCTGGCCCTCCCATTTGAAATGCTCTCTCAGAGTGGAGGGTCTCCCAAAAGGACAGCTCTTCAGGAGGGGAGGCCGAGGGGATAGATTCCTCTGCATCAGTATCCTCATAGGCCGAAAAAGCCTCCTCCTGGTAGTCCGAGAGAGCAGAGCCATCAGAGGCCTCATCTGAGGATTGGGGATCAGAGGGCTCAACCCTAGGCCTTTTTGTCTAGAGGAGGTTGAGAGCCCCTGTCCGGATGTGGCTGAGAGACCCTAAGGAAATAAGGTCCTCTGCTAAACTTAGAATCTGTGAACCTGTAGTGGGTCCCTGAGGGATAGCCCTGGGAGGCGAAGCTTTTGAGTGTTTAACAGCTTTAGCCCTAGAGAAAGCCTTTATGGACATGGATGCAGGAGGCCTGGCTGCAACACGTGCTGGTGTAGATTTGTCTAGGGAAATGGTGTTGGAAGGTTCCAGGACACCAGTTTCTGATGGAGATTCAATAACAGACTCCGTAGGGGCCACCAGGGCCGAGGTTGTCGGTTGAGCGGTTTCGGAGGTCGGAAGTACCAAAGACTGTTTCAGCTGAGACAGACACTCGCGGTAGGCCTGGCCATGGTTTCAGCCGAAACCATGGCCCGCGTGTGTCTGTCCTTGTCCTTCCGTTTCTTTGTTAAATGTGAAGTCGGAGTCTCCGACGGCATATTGTAAGCAAAACTAGCCCCCATAAATTCCTCTGCAAACTCCGGCCGACGACTAAGAGTGCGTTGGTTGAAGGAAGCACAGGCTGAACAGGCCGAGACGTCGTGGTCTGGGCCTAGGCAGGGGAGGCAGTAAGAGTGGAAATCCTTATGAAGTATTTGTTTCCCACAAGTTAAGCAATTATTAATTTTATCTGACATTGGCTGAGGCAAGAAAGAGTCCCCAACGGGGTACTTAGCTTTTGAAGTCTTTGGTAGCTGAATCACAGGAGCTGGCCGACCGACACTTGCAAACTGCTTCTGCTTCAGGCACCACGCTGCAAGAAAGACTGAAGATGGTGTCGGCTGACGCTTTTACACCCCAGGCGCTCTGACGTCGGGCAATGGGCGACTTCAGCCGACGCCGGACCCAGACTTTCGAATCCGGCCGACCGAAGGGCTGCCCGAGGCAGGATAACCCATATGTGATGACTGCAGATGCATCCTTGAAGGACATCTGGTTTTCCATGATGGGTATAGCAAAAACGAATGCAATGTCCTATCCATTTGGAAATGGCTTGTTTTGATATGAACTTCCCTTGTGAAGCTGTAGCATAGGATACAAAGAGCTGGTCAGATTTTCTGAAAACATTATTTGTATCCAAGTAGTAACGAAGTTGCCTGTGAATATCCAAGGAATGCAGGAGTCTTTCTCCTTTGTTTTGTGGATTTTGGAAAAAGGTGGGTAAGTGGATGGTTTGATTTAAAGCCACACTGGAAACCACCTTAGGCATGAAGGATTAGTACGTAGAGAAACTCGGTCTTGATGGAAAATGAGGAAAGGTTCCACTGTCATTAGTGTCTGCAGCTCTGAGACTCTTCTAGCTGAAGTTATTGCTAGCAGCAGGGCAGTCTTCCATGATAGAAACTGTAGATCTCAGAGAAAGCTGGTTCAAAGGGAGGTAGCTTAAGTTTTTCCAGAACAAAATTGAGGTCCCATGTTGGTGTAGGTGCTCTCCTGGGGGGGGGGGGGGTCTAATGTTTTTTGCCCCTCTGAGGAACTGCCTTAGAAGTGGATGTGAAAATAAGGGTGGATCCGTGTTGTAGTGGGCTGAAATAGCTGATGCATGGATTTTAATGGAAGAAAAAGAAAGTCCTTTGTGCAACATCTCAGTTAAATACTACAGAATCTAAGGCATGTGAGACTGAAGTGTGTTTTGGCCTTTAGCTTGGTTCCAGGCACAAAATCTTTTCCATTTGTCCGAGTAGGCCTTCCTGGTGCTGGGCCTCCTAGCTTCCAGAAGAACATCCTTAACTGCTTGTGAAAGAGGAGCTGGCTGGATGCTTAGTTGATTTGCCATGCAGCCAGATTTAAGGTTTTGAGCTGGCTGTGTAGAATCTGATTGTTTTACCATGTGAGCAAATGAGCAATTTGTGGCAAAATCCAAGGTGGGCCTTGGGCCATTATTCCTTAATAGTGGGTACCAGTGCTGGCGTGGCCAGGATGGGGCTATAAGTATCAGTCGTGGTCTCTTTCTGATTTTCAGTAGCACCTTTGTGAGGAGAGGAAATGGAGGGAAGGCATATACTGTCAGGTTTTTCCAAATGTGAGAGTGCGTTCACTTTCCAAGCTTGAAGTGTCCTTGTACAAAATTTTGTTAGCCGATAGTTTTGGGGGCTGGCAAACAGGTCTATGTCTGGAAAGCCCCATTTTTGAGTTATCATTGCAAATACTTGTGGATCCAGCTTCCACTCATGGGGATCCATGATGTTTCTGCTGAGGTCGTCTGCGAATGTGTTCTTTTTTCCTGGCAGGAATTGAGCTGGTAACTGAACTTGGTAAGCCAGTGCTGTGTTCCACAAGATCATTGCTTGTCTGCATAGGGGGTAGGAGTGTGTACCCCCTTGTTTGTTTATGTACCACATTACTGTGGTGTTGTCCGTCCTTATTTTAAGTTGTCCTGGATGTAAATAGGTTCTTGAAGGCTGTCAGAGCATTCTGTACAGCCAGCATCTCTTTTTGATTGATGTGCAGATTTCTTTGATCTGCAGTCCATACGCCTTGAATGCACTGTCCTGCCATGTGTGCCCCCCAGGCATAGTCCGTTGCATCTGTTGTCATAGCTTGCCTGGCTGGGGGCAAGGTAAAAGGCTGACCCTTGTTAAGGTGACATGCCTGTGACCACCATAAAAACTCCTGTTGTAGGCAAGGAATGAGATATCATTGTGTCCAAGCTGTGGCTGTGTTGAGACCATACACTTTTTAGGTACTACTGTAATTTCCTCATATGCAACTTTGCAAATGGTAGTAGTATGCAAGATGCCATGAAGCCCAAGGCCTGCAGAAATTTTCTTGCAAGGAGTAGGGTTCTTTGCCACTGTTTTGAAATATTGAGTCAGTTGTAGTAGTGTGTCTGGCGTCAGATAAGCCTTCGAGGCCGTTGTATTCAAGCTAGCACCCAGGAATGTCATATTTTGTGTGGGTACTAGTTTTGATTTATTTTCGTTTACTGTGTACCCCAGGCAACTTAGAAGATGTTTTACAAAAGCCAGATGTTGCAAGAGGATATCCTTGCTTTCTGCTTGAATGAGGCAGTCGTCCAGGTATAGGCATATTTGAATTTCTCTTTGAATGCAGTATGCAATTACTGGTGCCAGGCATTTTGTGAAGACCCTGGGCGCAGTAGATAAGCCAAAGGGCAGTGCAGAGAATTGGTAACGGGTTGATCCTGCAATGAAATGGAGGTATCTTCTGCAACTTTGTCCGATAGGGACATGCAGGTATGCCTCCTTGAGGTCCAACGTTATTAGCCATGCTTTCTTGCCCAACATGGGAAGAAGCTGCTGTAGTGTTAGCATCTTGAATTTGGGTACTTGTAAGAAGGTGTTTAGAATTGAAAGGTCCAGAATTGGTCTCCAGGCATTGTCCTTTTTGGGGACTAGAAAGAGTCTTGAGTAAAATCCTTGGCCTTGCTCTCGGGTAGGTACCAGTTGAATGGCTCTCATATCCATGAGAGCTGTAATTTGTTTTTGTGCCTCTGCCCATTGATTTTGTGGCAGGTTTGGCATTCCTCTTTTCATTGGCAAAGTGTGGAAATGGAATCTGTATCCTCGTGAAATTGTATCTAGGACCCATTTGTCCTTTGTGACAATGTGCCAGTTGTCTGAAAAAAGTGCAAGTTTTCCTCCCAAGGGAGCTGCCAAGAGACTGTTGCTTGGCCAGATGAGGTGCAAGTCATTGAGTTTGTCTTCTGGTGGATTGGGGCCGGTCTTCTCCTCCCTTCTGTGTTGCAGTGCCCCATTGTCAAGGTTTGTATTGGGCTTGTGGGTGTCCTCTGCCTCTTGGACATCTGTATTTACCCCTCTGTGGTCTGTCGGTAGCTGGAAAGGACCAATTTTTAGTTGACCAATTTCTGCTGAAGCGAGGGGGCTGTACCTGTAGAAAATCTTTGACTGTCTGCATAGATTTTGCCTTATCCTCCATTTTCTAAGACTTCTTCTGCCTTAACTCCAAATAGAACATCCTGATGTAAGGGAGCATCTAGAAGCTTTGCTTTAACATGATCAGGCAGAGTGTGTTCCTTTAACCAAGCATGTCTACGTATAACAGACCCAGTGACAGCTGCTCTGCAGGAAGCCTCCAAAGAATCAAAACCACTCTGTAAAGTATGTTTGCCCACCTGTTCAGCTGCATGCTACAGATCCTGCATTTTTCAATTCTGACTGTTGAGGGAGTGTGCTCATTTTTTGTTTTAGCTGAGACATGAGAAATTGCTGACATTTTAGCATGTGAAATTGGCAATTTAGTGCTCTCATAGCTAGAGTGGCTGAGGTATAAACCTTTCCCCCCCACCTGTCTAGTGCTATGGAGTCCCTTTCAGAGGGTACAGGATTTTTTTGCCATAGAAGCCTTAGCCCCTTTGGGACCCTGGGAGATGGTCTCTGGATCAGCAACAGGACTTTTATAAAAGAATTTGTGTGAATCAGGCACTCTATAGTATCTGTCTGGTTTGGCTGGAGCAGGAGGCAGACAATCTGGGTTCAAATTAGATTCTAAGTAAACATCATCCACAATGTCTAAAACTGGGGGGACAGCAAGTGGTCTGTGCTGGGGGAGTAAAAACTCTGAGCCTTTTCTTTGAGTCAGAGTAGTCCTGACCTTCCCAGTGAAAATGTTCCCTCTGTGCAGTTTCCCCAAAGGAGAAGTCTTCAGGAGGAGAAGCTAAGGGAATACAATCCTCAGCATCAGAATCTTCATAAGGGGAGAAGGAGTAATCCTGGTCCTCAGAGGAGCCTGAGGAAATAGACACTTTATCAGAGGAGGCATAATCTTCCTCTTGTCTAGGCCTTTTGACAGGTGGGGGTTGGAACCCCTGATTAAAGAAATCAAATCTTCAGCCATTTTAAGCATCTGTTTCTTAGGCATGGGGCCTAGAACTGGAGACCGCAGTGCAGTCTTTTTAGGTTTAATAGGAGTCTTAAGCTTAGGATACGTTTTTATGGTGAGCGTCGGTCTGAAGACGCCTTCAGAAACCGAAGGCGTTTCTGCAGCACCGACGAGTCGTCGGTATGGGGCTGAACAAAATGGCTGTGTTGGCCTAGCGCTCTCCGCCAAAGGCTCCGAAGCGGTCTCGGGTTCCAAGTTTGCTGTAGTCAGGGGCTGCGTCGGAGCCTCACTGAAGACCGGTGAACCAGAGATGGCTCCAGCCGAGGCCTCGGAGTCCGGCTTGGGCCTAGGCTGCCTGTCCTTATCCTTGCGTTTTTTGTGCACGCCGGTAGTCGGTTGCTCCGATGGAATTGTGTAGTTAAATTTTCTACCGAAACAGTGTCATGCAAAATCAAAAGCGTCTTTTTATAGTATGCTTATTAAACCTAGCACAAAAACGACAACCAGTGACTTCGTGGTCTGGGCCTAACATCGGTCTGAGGCAAGAAAAGTTTCCCCAACGGGGTACTTAGCTTTATTGAAGACTTCGGATCTGAAATTAGACTTCGAAAATCGCAGGAGTCTGCCGACCAGCACTTGCGAACTGCTTCTGCTTCGGGCACCGCCCGGCAAGACAGACTGAAGAAAATGGCATCATATGCATTATATATACCCCTGGCGCACTAACGTCAGGGAAGAAGCGACAGGAACCAACGCCGGACCAAGACTTTGGAATTCCGGCCGACTGTGGGACCGCCTGACGACAGGATAACCCAAGTGTGATGACTGCAGCAGGGTAACAAGATGAACATTACCGAAAGTGCAATAAGAGACTTAGGGACACAGGCAGACAGTGGTCTCACCTTCGATACCCACACTGCCACAACAGTCAGGAAATCTTTCTATGTGGCACACCATCACCAAGGGCTTTTCATCTGGAAAAAAGGTGGTCATTGTCCCACTGTACTCATCCCTCATTAGATCCATTATAGAATACAACGCCGCATTTTTTATGTACCTCTCAAGACATCTGCAACAACTGGATAGGCCGCAGAAATACCTCACTAAAATAATCACAAGCCTAAAGCAGATGCCCTATGCTGACAGTCTAAAAAAACTCCACCTATACTCTGTCGCATATCGTCGACTTAGAGGCGATCTTTGCTTAACATACAAGGCCATGTCAAACCCAGAGCTGTTGGACATGCTACACTTAGACATCCCAATCCCTCAGAGATGCATGCTCCAGGGATCTAAATCTTGTCATCACAATGAGCAAAACATGCTGGAGCGATAGGTTCCTGACCCAGAGACTCCCCAGACTCTGGAATAGACTGCCAATACATGTCAAGCAGAGTGCCTCTTTGGCCCTCTTCAAAAGGAACCTTGAAGATTGGATGGGAGATGGAAAATTTACCCTGGGGATCACATCAGTAACCCTGCTAGACAGGGGTCCAGGGAAGTAAATACTGTGGGAAGAAATAGCCAGGTAATTGCTATGGCTAGGCTTGTATGGGCCCTAGGGCCGATAGCCTAGTACCAACCTATAAACATATGAACAAGTCTTTCTTTTAAGCAGGAGAAGGCTGGCTTCCCCTACTCAGAATGATCAGGTCTTCTGCCATTTTAAGCATCTGAGATTGTGGCAAGGAAGCAGTTGCTCGAGATGGGGTCGTTTCTTTTAGGCACAGATCATACTCTTGGCCTTAGAAACCCAGTAGTTTTAGAAAGAATTGAAGACACGAAAGAAGAAGTTGTTTTTTGTCGAATATCAGTAGTGCGAAGAGCTTCCTCAGAAGCCGGTGCCTGCTCAGCAGCTCAGGACCCATCCAAATTAGAGACATCTGCAGGTTAAATAGTCAAAGAAGAATCTCACGGCATACCTGACTCCGATCGGGTCTCGGTAGCTGTCTAAGAATCCTTCGAAGCGGGCATCAGGGGATGAAAAAGCACCTCACTGAGTACCGGCGAACTGGCGACTAGCTTAACGAAAGTGTCATTGGCAGTTTTGGACCTGTGTCTCTGTCTTTATCCTTACATTTTTTTTCGGAAGTTTGGTAGTCAGATGGCTTGCCGAAGCCATTTCGGAATACAGAGATAGCTACAATAAGGGCCTGACAATGAATAGTTCGGGCGTTGAACAAAGCACAAAACCGACAGTGATGTACGTCATGGTCTGGAACTAAACAGGTGATGCATTAAGAATGGAAATCTCAGTGTGGTATTTGCTTTCCACAGGCGAGACAATTGTTAACTTTTTCTGACATCGGTTAGAGCAAGAAAAAAGGATCCCCAACAGGGTACTTGGCTTTAAAACTCTTAAAGGGGACTCAATTTCTGAAACGAAAACTCAGGTAGCATTTGACTTCCACTTGTGCAAACTGCTTCTGCTTCGGGCTCCTCGGCAAGAAAGACTGATGTAATGGCGTCGGTTGCCTGATTTTACACCACTGACGACCTGACGTCAGTCCTGGAGCGACTGCAACCGATGCAGAAATAACTAAGCCTTTGGTGTTCGGGCCAACTGAGGGCTACCCTGGCTGGGATAACCCAAATGTGATGACTGCAACAGTGGAATATGAAGAACATCAGCTAGACAACTAAAATGGCCAAGTGCACAGGTACTACAAAAAATTCGGTTTTACTGCGAATCAGATCTGCTAAGAAAAAAAAAAAACTATGAAACAATACAGGAAAACCGCTCTTTTTAAAATGGTGGGGGTGGAATACAATGGTTTCAACTGCACTCTCGTCTACTGCCAGGTTTCAAGTGACAGTCAAATCTGCAAAGTAACATCACCTCACTATGGGTATTCAACAGCATTCTAGATGTGACCTTAAGACTAACACCTGCTGCAGTTCTTAAAAATCTTAGAAAATGCCCAGCAGTAAATGATCTCTATGGTAAAAATCTAGAGTAAACATGAGAATATGCCTTCTCAACCTTGTATATATGGAAATCAAGAAGTCACTGAGAAGGTCCCAAACAGGAAGTAAAAAAAAAAAAAAACTGAGCAGATGTCATGTCACAGAACCTTAGACTACCAGTGCTGCACACCACAGAAATCCACCATATGCGAAGGCAAGTCAGACAAATAAGCAATGTTCATAAATGCCACAAGTGTACAAATTGTCGACTTATTCCATGATTAATTCTCACAAATCTAACTGCGAGAGAGTGTAAAACAAATGTAAATACCTTGTTCCCAAGTATTCCAGTGCTCGTCTGTTGTCTTCCACCTTTGTTAGATGCTTTCTGGTTCTGTGATAGTCCCTGAAACAAAACGGCAACACTAACAAACGTGTCAAATACATTTTGTCAAACAGAAATTTTGTTCCTGCTACTTTACTATACTACTCACTACAGGAACCAACAAATATAGATGTTAGAAAGTATGTAACAAAGGTCTCCAAAGGCAACAATCAGATTAATCACCATTAAAACTATCCTGCAGAAAAGACTTCCTAAAAAAACAGTTATGTACTAACCATAACGATCGATGTACGTGGTCTATCTCGCCTACATTCAATACATACAGGATCGTAGCAGAGAATCGGCTCCGACTCTGCCAACTATTCACTAGCACGAAGTCTCCAATTGGCTGGGCTAACCCGGTATCCAAAGATGCACCTCGCCCTAGCCCCAGATCTTGTTTGCAGCCATACCAATCATAACCCATACACAACCAACACTGGAAGGAATTCTAGCCAAGGAAGAAAAAGCAACTGACAGAGGAGTTCACAGAGCCAATATTCCTCCAAATCCTCTAGAAAGGGGGCAGGTGGGAGGGTACGTAAGAATGTAGGTGAGATGGACCACATACATCGATCGTTATGGTGAGCACATAACTAGCTGATGTTATGTGGTCCTATCTCGCCTCCATTCTATACACACGGGACAGCGTCCCCAGCACCTCTATCCTGGGAGGCTCATAGGAAGACACTCCTGAGAACCATGGAACCAAAGGAAGCCCGGCCCCTAGAAGCCACGTCCAGCTTGTAATGAGTAATAAAGGTGTGAGGAGAGCCCCAGGTTGCCACAGCACAAATACCATCCAATGAAAGCCTGGCATGGTAAGCTATTGATGTAGACACTGCCCTGGTAGAGTGAGCTTTGACGGGAAAAGGTAAATTTCTGCCTGCTGACGGGTAGATAAAGGAAATACAATCTTTGATCCATTTAGAAATTGCGCACTTGGAAACAGGACAACCTGCTCTGTTTTCTGAAAAGGACACAAACAGCTGATCAGACTCCCTAACTGGTTTGGTGCTGTGTAAATAGAACCTCAATTGCCTGTGCACATCCAACTGATGGAACCTGAACTCTGCTTTATTGGAAAAATTTGGAAAGAACACTGGTAACTCGATAGCTTGATGGAGATTAACAGTGGATGACACCTTTGGAAGGAAGGATGGGTTGAGTCTCAGTGAAACTCTTGTCCTTATGAAAGGTCAAATACGGAGGTTTAATGGACAGAGCTTGAAGTTTTGATACTCTTCTGGCCGATGTAATGGCCATCAGAAACGCCGTTTTCCAAGATAAAAATTTTAATTCACAGGTGGCAGCCGGTTCAAAATATGGCTTGTAGCATAAGGTTTAGATCCCATGGCATGACAGGCTCTGACACAGGAGAGCGAAGTAGCCAAGCGCCTTTCAAGAAGGCCTTACAGAATTTATGACCCATAAGAGAGGGCTCGTAAGATGTATGGAAATTGGAGATTGCAGCCAATTGCACTTTAATGGTAGTGGGCGTAGAGCCCTGACGGAAAAGCATGGCTAAAAAATCTAAAACCGATGGAATTGGGGCTGTGAAGGGGTCCAACCCTTGGGCCTGAACCCAAATGGAGAATTTCTTCCATTTGCTGGAATAAATCTTTCTGGTAGAAGACTTATGAGATGAAGACAAGATGTGTACCACATCAGGTGAAAAAGAATGCAGTCTAACTAGTGATGGAAGTGGAGCAGCCAGGCTGTCAGCCTGAGGGTTCGCAGGGATGGGTGGAGCTGGCCTGACATGTGAATCAGGAGGTCTGGCACTGGGTCCAGAGTCCAAGGACCGTCCACTGCGTACTGCTGAAGAAAGGAGAACCATACTTGTCGAGGCCAGTGTGGCGCAATAAGAATCATCATGCTTCCCAAGGATATGGCTTTCTGAATCACTCTTGGTAACAGAGGAAACTGAGGGAAAGCGTAGACCAGACCGGGAGGCCAATCGTGGGCTAGAGTGTCCCTGGGTGACTCCCCCTCTGGGGGGGGATCAGTGTGAAGTACTCGCTGCATTTGGCATTGAGGGGACTGGGAAAGAGATCACAGCAAGGCTGACCCCACCTGTTAAAATTTCAACCGCCACTCTGTTGTTCAGGGGCCACTCGAAAGGCATCAGAATAGCTCTGCTCAGCCTGTCCGCTATCAGATTGGACTTTCCCGGAATGAGCGTTGCCACTAGGAACCGTTGGGAAGATACTGCCCAATGCCACACTCGCATGGCCTCTCTGCAGAGGGGATAAGACTTTGTTCCTCCTTGCTTGGTCAGGTACCACACTACGGACATGTTGTCCGAGTGAATCGCAATCGTTTCCAGAGGTAGAATGTCTTGGAGTGCTCGCAACACTAGAAACACCGCTCTCATCTGCAGAACACTGATGTGCAGATGTACCTTGTGATCTTGCCATGTGCCTTGGACCGTCCTGCCAAGATAATGCCCCCCTACCCCATCTGGGAGGCATCCATGGTCACCGTGGCCACTGGAGACATAGGAATCAAGCTCCTCCCTTTGTCCAAATTGGCGGAACGTAGTCATCAGCAGAGGTCCTGTTTGCACTGTTCTGTGAGAAGTATCAAGTGGGAAAGAGGAAGTTTATGAAATGACCATTGGGCGGAAAGGAGCCATTGCAGAATCCGCATGTGTAACCTGGCCAGGAGGCACCAGCATGATGGTGGCGGCCATGGAGTCCAAAAGCTGGAGAACTAACCTGGCTTGAACTCTTGAGGGGCAACAGTGCATGGATCTGAGACTGCAGCACTCATTCTCTGCTGTGGCAGAAAGGCTCGCATCGGAATAGAGTCTAGCTCTGCGTCTATAAAAACAACACGCTGTGAGGGCAGCAAAGCAGATTTTTCCCACTTTAAATTCCTAATTGTTGAGACAGTGCTATGGTAGTCTACCTGGCTTGAATGAGCAGATGCCTGGTGGGGGCGGTGAAAAGCCAGCCGTCCAGATATGGAAACACCTGGAATCCCTGACGTCTCAGGTGAGCTGTCACCACTGCCAGACACTTGAACACCGTGGAGGCTGTGGTGAGACCAAAGGGCAGGGCACGAAACTGGAAGTGGCTGGCTCCCAAGCCGGAAGCGTACATGACTCCTGGACACCTTGTCCAGCTTGATGTGGTCGTAGGCATCCTTGAAATCGATGGAGCACATCCATACTCCTTTTTCCAGCAATGGAAAAATGGACTGAAGCGTGACCATCTGGAACTTGGACTTCAGAACGTAGTGACTCAGTCGACTGAGATCCAGAATGGGTCTCAGGTCCCCTGTTCTTTTCAGCACAAAAAGAGTCTTGAGTAAGTTCCTGATCCGATATGGTCTGAGGGGACTGGTTGATAGCCTCCTTTTTCTAGCAGCTTTGCAACTTCTAGTGCTGCTTGATCCCATTGACTGGGTGGGACGTCCGGGATTCTTTTGACTGGAGGGGATGTTGATAAAGGGGATAGCGTAACCTCCGGTAACAATTCGAAGCACCCAACGATCCTGGGTGATGCATTCCCAGTCTTATGGATGAAATGAAATTCGGCCCCCGACAGCCTCCGGAACAGCACAGTCAGGCAACGCCTCAGGAACGCTGAAAGGAAGATCCGCGAAAGGAATCGCAGACTCACGAGTTGCGGGGGCCTCCTCTGCCTCTAGGGCGGCGTCTTCCAGAATAATTTCCCCCTCCTCTGCCTCTGGAGGGGGACTCATCTTGAGCTGTAGGGAAAGGCCTCAGACTTCTTGAACCACATTTTCCCCTCTCCGAGCCTTGGGGTAAGGCCTAGAAAGGAGAGAGAAACGGGCCCCTAAGGCAGATAGTGTGACTTTCCCTCCTGTTCGCATCTGGTGAGGGTGTCTTTCACTTTGGTCCCAAAGAAAGAGGACCCATCAAAGGGGGCGTCAGTTAAGGAAGACAAAGGCCTCCGCGAAATGACACAGGCACATCCAGGCTTGCCTTCTGAGAGCTACACCTGAGCTAGCTGCCCTACTCGCCCCTTTGGCCGCAAAAGATATGAGCCTCATGGACGAGTTGACAATGGAACCAAGGGTAGACAACTGGTTAACAGTCTGCGCTACCGCCTTCAGGCATGTTACCCGTCAGAGTATCTCCTAGCTCCTTAAGATCTCTTTGGAGCCAAGTGAAATGACAAAGGTAATTCAGCAACCACAACGTAAAGGTCGCCGAAGACAGGGTACGCTTCCCATACCGGTCCATACTCCTGGACTCCTTGTTAGGAGGATGGATGGAAGAAGCCGCCTCTGCAACTTCCTGCTGAGTGGCTGCCGCCACCAAGGCATCTATCAAAACCCCTTTGGTCAGGAACTCTTTCAACGGGGGAGCAGAGAGAAACTTATTTGGACATCTGGGCACCGGTTCCACGGAATCAGAGTTCTCCCACACCTTTCGACAAATCAAATCCAGGAGTTCGTCGAAAGGTGGAGACACCCATTATGAAAAAGGTTGAGCTCCAAAGGCCCTGAAGAATACAGACTACTCCTCAGAGGGGGTCTTGGAAGGCCAGTCGCCTCTCTGCCTCAAAATCTCCAGGATGTCGGAGAAAGAGACATCGGAGGACAACTTGGGGGACACCTCTGACTACTCGAGGTCGGTATCAGAGGTGAGGGACTCGTCCTGGGAGTCTATGTGCTTCCTCTTGCACAACTTCTTTCTGGGGGGCTCCTCAGGCACAGACTCTGAGGAGCCCTCAAAGTAGGGGACCACTCAAGGGGGTATCCCCAGACCTTCGGGCTCTGCCATCCACGGACAGGGGGGTGTCAGAGGCTCTAGCCGGGGTATATGGGGACAGAGTGACCGCTCCAGCTGATGAGACTGACGATCTAGCCAGTGCGCTCCTCATGGCCTCAAAGGCAGATCCCCCGAATCTGAGGACCGACCCATCTCAGAGACCATGACCAGAGTCTAGATTCCCCGAGCCGATGCATCAAGAGGGAGACTTGGAACCGACAGGAGTGCCGAGGTATCCCCCTCCGGTCCGACTGAGGAAACCAGAGTACCAAAACCAGAGGATGGAACAAACATGGTTGGAGCAGACGCTGGCTCCAACAGACTCACCTGGGGTATCGGAGCAGACACAAGGACATCACTGTGCGCGGAGCACTCCGGCTCAGACACATGGGTGCTCGGAGGAGGAATCATCGGTACCAGGACAGGGACTGGCTCCGAAGCAGACTGGCTAGAAGCCGAAAACAGTTTTGCTAACCGGCAACTGCAGGAGCCTCTGGACCACCCTTATCCACATCCAAATCAGACAGCCTAGAGGATTTGGAAAAAATAGGAGATCAGGATCTCCTACCCGGAGACTCATACCTGACACTGGGTGACCGGCTCCAAAAATATCGGAGCAGAGGTCGACTCCAGTACAACAGATACCTCCTGCGGCCCCGAGGACAATGGAGCCATGGAGGTAGTATCCATAACCGAAACCTTCTCCTGTGGCCCTGAGGACAATGGAGCAGAGGAGAAGTATCCACTTTTGAAACCTTCTCCTAAGGACCAGAAGAGGCAGACTGAGCCGGAGATCTTTTCTTGACCTTAGCAGGCTTAGATTTAACACTAGAAGATGAAGAATCTAAGGCCTCCTCAAAGGAATGCTTAATCAGGCCCTTCAAAATCAGTTTATTTTTTCATTCCTGCAGTACCCTAGGGCTAAACATGTGGCAAAAACTGCAGGACTCTTGTAGGTGAATAACACCAAGACAATAAACACAGATGGAATGAGCATCCGTAATGGACATCTTGTAGCCACATTTGGTACACTCCTTAAACCCAGAGGGTTTATGTTTTCTGCTCTTTAGACATAACAACCGCACAACACTCAGCCGACAGAGACAACACAAAAGGAAGGCAGGAAAAACCAAAAGACAACACAGATGGAATACCCAACTGTAATGGACATCTTGTAGCCACATTTGGTACACTTCTTAAACCCGGAGGGTTTATGTTCTTTCTGCTCTTTAGACATAAATCCCGCACAACACTCGGCCGACAGAGACAACACAAAATAAAGGCGGGAAAAACCAAAACACACTAACAGCCAAGTAAACTCTAATTTAAACGTTTCTTGGAGGGAAAAAAAAGTACAGTTTTGTACCTACCATAAATGTAGATGTCCGATAGGTATGCATCTGCAGTCCTTACATATGGGTTGTCCTGCCTCAGGCAGCCCTTCGGTCGGCCGGATTCCAAAGTCTGAGTCCGGCGTCGGTTGATGTCGCCCTCACCCAGACGTCAGAGCGCCTGGGGTACAAAAGCGTCAGCAGACGCCATCTTCCTCAGTTTTTCTTGCCCCAGATTCCAGGTGCCCTCTAAGGAAGGCTAAATTTGGAGAAATGCAAAAATTCCAAACATGCACAGTAATATAAAACAAATACACCATAACAGATAACCCCAGCTAGCTAGAAGAGGGATAAGTACCCATGAAATACCACAGAGGGGTAGGAGGGAGGGAAAACCTGACTGCAGATGCATACCTATCGGACATCTACATTTATGGTAGATACAAAACTGTACTATGTCCTTCAAGGATGCATCTGCAGTCCTTACATATGGATAAAATACCATAGCCAAGCTGGGGGAGGTAGGACCTAAGAAAAGGATGGTGTAGCTAAAATGCCCTGCAGGACTGCCGTAGCAAAGCCTGCTCGGGATCTGGAATATAAAGGTAAGTTGTAATGCTTGGAAAATGTATGCACGGAGCTCCATGTAGTAGCTTCTAAAATGTCCTTCGCAGCCACCCCTCTTAAGGCTGTGGAGGTGGCTGTGGCTCTGGTGGAATGAGGTCTAATGTTAACTGGCACAGTTTTTCCATGGAAAGAATAACGGAATCGAATGCAAATCCCTATCCATTTTGAAATTGTCTGCTTGGAAATTGCTTTTCCTTGTACACCAGCAGCATATGCTACAAAGAGCTGGTCAGTTTTTCTGGAATACTTAGTTCTGTCCAAGTAGTAGCGCAACTGTCTGTGAAAGTCCAGGGTATGCAAAAGTTTATCTCCTTTGTTTTGTGGATTTGGAAAGAAGGTAGGCAGGTGGGTAGCTTGGTTCAGTGAGACCCTGGATACCACCTTTGGCATGAATGAAGGATTGGTTCTCAATGAGACTCTGTCCTGATGAAAAATAAGAAATGGTTGTACTGCCATGAGGGCCTGTAACTAAGATACTCTTCTTGCTGAGGTTATGGCCAGAAGGAAGGCAGTCTTCCAAGATAGGTACTGTAGTTCTGAAGATGCTGCTGGTTCAAAGGGAGGTAAAGTTAATTTTTCCAACATGAAGTTAAGGTCCCATGTAGGCACTGGTGGTTTCCTTGGAGGCTTGATGTTTTTAATTCCTCTTAGAAACTGCCTTAGCAAAGGATGAGAAAATACCGGTGGATCAGTGTTGTACTCTGCTGAAACTGCTGAAGCATGAATTTTTATGGAAGAGTAAGAAAGACCATTATGGAGCATTTCTGCCAAGTATTTCAGGATTTGTGCAATGTTCATCACTGTCACATCCTGAACCTTTTTGGTGTTCCAAGTGTGAAATCTTTTCTATTTTGCTGAATATGCCTTTCTTGTGGAAGGCCGGCGAGCTTCCATGATGATATCCTGTACTTTCTTGGATAGTTTATCCTGGCGAGGAGTCAAGGTATTTTCCAGGCTGTCAGCTGCAAGGTTTTCAGGCTGGGGTGCAGAGTTTTGTAGTTGTGCTGTGTCAGAAGAAGTGGCCATTGTGGTAGAGACCACGGTTTCGTGTGACATGCTCCTTAACAGTGGGTACCAGTGCTGTCTTGGCCAGTCCGGAGCTATCAGAATCACTTTTGGCTGTTCTGTCCTGATCTTCAGTAAGACCTTGGTCATTAATGGAAGAGGTGGGAATGCATATACTGTTAGAGCATTCCAGCTGAAAGAGCACGTCCACTTTCCATACTTGTGGGTGGTATGTCCTTGTGCAGAATTTCTCCAGTTGATGGTTGTGGTGAGAGGCAAAAAGATCTATGTCCGGCCTCCCCCATGATTGTGTTACCTGAAGGAAGGTGTCTGGATGCAGCATCCATTCGTGTGGATCCATGATATTTCTGCTTAGGCTGTCCGCCAGTACATTGTCTTTTCCTGGCACAAACTGGGATTGCAGTTGTATATTGAGTTTTAGGGAAAGTTCCCAAAGATTCATCGCCAACCTGCAGAGAGGGTAAGAATGGGTACCTCCTTGCTTGTTTATGTACCACATAACTGTGGTATTATCTGTCCTTATTAGCAGGTGTCCTTGATGCAGGAAATGTTTGAAGGCCTCGACTGAATGCATCACTGCCAGCATTTCCTTTTGGTTTATGTGCAGGTGCAATTCTTTTTGTGACCATAGTCCTTGAGTGCATCTGCCCTCCATATGTGCTCCCCATCCATAGTCTGAGGCGTCTGTTGTAATGGTTTGGCTGATAATTGGTTTGCTGAAGGGCAGACCCATGTTTGCCTGGCTTGCTTGAGCCCACCACAGGAATTCCTTTTGAAGGCATGGAATGAGTGGAATCAAAGCTTCTAAGCTGTGACTGTGCTGAGACCATAGACTCCTTAGAAACCACTGTAGTTTCCTCATATGCAGCCCTGCCTGTGGGATCAGAAGAATGCAAGATGCCATGAAACCCAGGGCCTGCAGGATTTTCCTTGCAGTGAGCTGGGTTTGTTTTGTCAGATTCCTGAAATAATTCGGTAGTTGCTCTTGTTTTTCTTCTGTGAGAAAAGCCATTTGGGTGGTTGTATCTAGTGTTGCACCCAGAAACGTTATTCTTTGGGATGGAACAAGTCTTGATTTGTGAATGCTGACTGTGTATCCCAAGGCCTGATGTAGGCGGATGGCATAATTCAAGTGTTTTACCAAAGTTTGTTGGCTGTCCGCTTGTATTAGGCAGTCGTCCAGGTATGGGTAGATTTGAATTCCCTGAAGCCTGCAATGTGCAATTACTGATGCCAGGCATTTCGTGAATACTCTGGGCGCAGTAGATAAGCCAAAGGGCAATGCTGAGAATTGATAATGCTCTGATTCTGCAAGAAATCTGAGGTGTCTTCTGCAATCTGGTCGTATAGGGACATGCAGGTATGCCTCCCTTGAGATCGAGTCACCAGCCAAGACTCCTTGCCCAACACGGGAAGAAGTTGCTGTAGGGTCAGCATCTTGAATTTTGGTACAATGAGATGTGTTCAGTGCGGACAAGTCGAGAATAGGCCTCCATTGAGTTTCTTTTCTTGGTACAAGGAATAGTCTGGAGTAAAATCCTTGGCATTGTTCCATAGATGGTACCTTATCTATTGCTCTCATCCTTAGTAAGTTGGTGACTTGTTTTAGAGCCTCTGACTTCTGGCTTGGTGGAAGGTTTGGCATTCCTCTCTTTTTTGGTAAAGTGTGGAAGTGAAACCTGTAGCCTTTGTCTATTGTTTGCAAAGTCCATTTGTCTCCTGTAATGCAATGCCAGTTTTTTGAAAAAAAAAAAAACTAACTTTCCGCCCAAGGGTGCTTCCAATTGTTCCCTGGTAGGCGGAATCAGAGCCAAGTCATTGTGTCTGTCCTGTGGAAGTGGTTGCAGTCGCAGCTGTGGAGGCACTCCTCTGGTTGTCAGGTTGCCACTGACGGCCCCTGTAGGGACCCCTTGATTGACCTCTGCCTCTTGGGCATCTATTCCTGCCTCTCTGTGCTCTGGAGGTGTCTGGAAAGGACCAATTATTTGAAGGCCAATTTCTGCTGAACCTCGGAGGTTGGACCTGCAGAAAATCCTTGACTGTTTGCACAGATTTTGCTTTTTCTTCCACTTTCTTTAGTACCTCCTGTGCAGGGGAGCCAAATAAACTTTGTTTCTCCATAGGGGCATCTAGGAGTTTAGACATAACATGGTCTGGCAAGGATTGCTCTTTTAGCCAGGCATGCCTTCGAATCACTGCTCCAGTCATAGCTGATCTAAATGAAGCAGTGCATCGTAGCCACATTTTAAAAAATGATTACTGACCTGCTGAGAGTTGTGTACCAACTCCTGAAGGGACTTACGGTCTAAAGGTTCAGGAGAGGAAAGCTTTTTATTCAGCTGATCTAACAAAAATTCCTGGTACTGTATCATGTGGAATTGACAGTTTAAAGCCCTGGCAGAAAGAGTAGCAGATGTATAAACTTTTTTACCCCATCTCTCTAATGCTCTTGATTCTCTTTCAGACGGTAGGGGGTTTTTGGCCGAGGCAGCTGCTACACCCCTGGGGCCCTGAGAAATGGTTTCTGGGTCTGCAGCGTGGGCCTTGTACAAGTGGAAGTGAGAATCCGGGACCCTGTAATATCTGTCAGGTTTGGCAGGGGCCGGGGGAAGAGAATCAGGGGCTGAACAGGCATCATTGTATGCATCATCAACAACTGATAGTACAGGTGGTATGGCTAGAGGCCTATGCTGTGGTAAGTGTAAAAAGGTCCTTAGCCTTTTTCTAGAATCAGAAAAATCCTGACCCTGCCATTGGAAATGTCTTCTGCATCCGAATCCTCATAAGGTGAGTATGGTCCTTCCTGATGGTCTGATAAATCTGATCCATCCGAGGAATAGTCAGAGGAAAGAGGTTCAGGGGGGTCAGTCCTAGGCCTTTTTTCAGGAGGGGGTTGTGAGGCCATGTCTGGGTGAGGTTGGGATCCCCTGATGAAAGAAATAAGGTCCTCAGCGAGGCTGAGAATCTGAGAAATGGAGGAAGGTCTGTGAGGGGGAGCTTTTGTAGGTAAGCCTTGGAAAGTTTAGCTGCTTTTGCCCTGGAGAAGGCCTCAATAGACATAGAAGCAGGGGGTCTAGTTGCCCCACGTGCAGGAGTAGAAATGTCCAACGGAATGGTGTCGGACAATTCTTGTGTGCCTGCTTCTTCGGTAGGAATTTCTGTAGCCGACTCAGCTGGGGCCTCTGTGGCCTCGGTTGTCGGAGGCATGCTTGTGGCCGAAAAAAGAACTGAGGATTCGGTTTCAGCCGAAACAGAGACACTCGTGGAAGGCCTAACCGTGGTTTCAGCCGAAACTGCAGGCCGCGAGTGTCGGTCCTTTTCCTTGCGTTTTTTTAGCTAAATGAGTAGTCTGAGTCTCCGACGGCATTTTATATGCGAAAGCGGGACCAAAAAACTCTTCTGCAAACTCCAACCGATGTCTAAGTGTCCGTCGGTTGAAGGAGGCACAGGCTAAACAAGCTGATACATCGTGGTCTGGGCCTAAGCAAGGAAGGCAGTAAGAGTGGAAATCCTTATGAGGTATTTGTTTCCCACAAGTTAAACAATTTACTTTTTCTGACATCGGCTGAGGCAAGAAAGAGTCCCCAATGGGGTACTTAGCTTTTTTAGAAGTCTTCGGTAGCTGAAATCTCTGGATCTGACCGACCGGCACTTGCGAACAGCTTCTGCTTCGGGCACCGTGCGGCAAGAAAGACTGAGGAAAATGGCGTCGGTTGATGCCTTTATACCCCAGGAGCTATGACGTCGGGTGAAGTGCGACATCAGCCGAGGCCAGACCCAGACTTTGGAATCCGGCCAACCGAGGGCTGCCTGAGGCAGGACAACCCATATGTTACGACTGCAGATGCATCCTTGAAGGACATCAGCTTTCCTTCTGGCTATTACCTCAGCTCGTAGAGTTTCAGAACTACAAGCTCTCATAGCTGTGCAGCCTTTTATCATCTTCCATCAGGACAGAGTTCCCTTACAAACCAACCCGTCCTTTATGCCAAAAGTGGTATCCAGGGTAGCTTTGAATCAGGCCATACACTTACCTACCTTTTATCCTAATCCTCAAAACAAAGGGGAGAGATTACTACATTCCTTGGACATCCACAGACAACTGCGTTATTATTTGGACAGGACAAAGCCTTTCAGAAAATCAGAACAGCTCTTTGTGTCCTATGCTATAGGAGCTCAAGGAAAGCCAATTTCCAAACAGACTATCTCAAAATGGATAGCCCACTGCATACGCTTTTGCTATTCTTTTCATGGCAAAACTGTACCTACAGGCATCAGATCTCACTCCACAAGGGCCACGGCTACCTCTGCAGCCTTTCTCAGAGGAGTTCCTACCAAAGATATTTTAGAAGCAGCCACTTGGAGTTCTGTGCATACCTTCTCCAAGCACTACCACCTTCCACTATACTCCAAATCTAGAGCAGGCTTTGCTATTGCAGTCTTGCAGGGCTTTCTGGCTCCTCCTAGTTCCACCTAGTGCCTACCACCCCTTTCTTAGCTTTGGGATTCTACCCATCTGTTATGACTGCAGCTGTATGAACGATGAACATAGTACAGTTTTGTACCTACCATAACAGAGTGCTAATACAGCTGCAGTCCAGGTTTCCCTCCCTCCTTCCCCTCTTGGGACAGGCCTATTGGCTAACATATCCTCATGCAACCAGATTGGGGTATTCATTCATGATGTATTTGCTTGCACTACTGTATTTTGATTATATGGCATTGCTTTATTACACAAATTTATGTATTGCCTTCCTTCTGGGGGCACCCGACATCTGGGGCAAGAAAAACTGAAGAAAATGGCGTCGGCTGATTCTTTTATACCCCTGTCGCACTGACGTCAGGGAAGAAGTGACTACAACCGACGCTGAACCTAGACTTTGGAATTCGGCCGACCGAGGACCCGCCTGACGGCAGGAGAACCCATCTGTTATGACTGCAGCTGTATGCACGATGAACATGTGTAAACCTTTTTCCCACATGTGTCTAGTGCCCTTGAATCCCTATCAGACGGGATAGGGTTTTTTGCAGTGGAAGTCTTGACCCCTTTGGGACCCTGAAAAATAGTTTCTGGATCAGCAGCAGGGTTTTTATAAAGAAATTTATGTGAATCTGGAACCCTGTAGTATCTGTCTGGTTTAACACGGGCAGGGGGGTAGAGAGTCAGGAGAAAGGCCGGACTCTGAAAATACATCTACAATGTCTAGCACAGGAGAAATAGCAAGCGGCCTGTGCTGAGGTAGTAAAAGAAAATCTCTTAGCCTTTTCTTTGATTCTGAGTAGTCTTGGTTCTCCCAGTGGAAGTGCTCCCTCATGCTATGCAGGGTTTCCCCAAAAGAATAATCCTTAGGAGGAGAGGCTGAAGGGATAGATTCTTCAGCATTAGGAATCCTCATAGGGAGGAAGAGAATATTCCTGGTCAGAAGAGGAGTCAGAGGAAATGGAAACCTGCTCTGAAGATTCATATTCTGTCTCTTGCCTAGGCCTCTTATCAGGAGGGGGATGGGAACCCCTGATCAAGGTAATTATGTCTTCGGCCATTTTGATCATCTGTTTTTTAGGCATAGAGGCCTGTGCATGTGGCTCATACGGCGGTTTTTTAGTTTTAGAAGTTGCTTTTGTCTTCGGTTTTGCAGCTTTCGTTGGTTTGATATACAAATGTTGAGGTCTGAATACACCCTCAGAAGCCGGTGCCTGCTCAGCGGTTCCGGTCCCATTCGAGGGAGATATATCCGTCGGTCCAATACCTTGAGTATCTTGCGGCATGCTGGACTCCACACGGGTGTTGGTAGAGGCCTGCAACTCGAAGGTAGCAGGTATCAGGGGCTGCGAAAGCACCAGAGTACCGGCGAACAGGCGACTGGCTTAGGAGAGGCTTCATCGGTTTTGGATCTCAACTGCCTTTCTCTGTCCTTTTCCTTGTGTTTTTTTATGTACTCCGGTAGTCTGATTACTATCGGACATTTCTGGGTAGTTAAATTGGTTTCCAAAATACTTTGATGCAAAAATATACAGACGCTTAACAGTGTGTTGGTTAAATCTAGCACAAAACCGACAGCTAGGCACACTGTGATAAGGGCCTAGTAAGGAATACAGTATACATGAAAATCCTTGAGGTATTTGCTTTCCACCAGTAATACAATTATTAACTTTTTCTGACATTGGTAAAAAGCAAGAAAAAAAATTTTCCCCAACGGGATACTTAGCTTTAGTGAAGACTTCGGTTCTGAAACTCAAACTCGAATATTTCAGTAGCTGGCCGAACGCCACTTGCGAAATGCTTCTGCTTCGGGCACCCCACGTCAAAAAAGACTAAAGAAAATGGCGTCTGCTGCATGTTTTATACCCCTGACGCCATGGAAGAGAAGAAAGCAACCAACGCAGAACCCAAGACTTAGGAATTCAGGCCTACTGAGGGCAACCTGCCAGCAGATTACCGAAATGTAATGACTGCAACAGTGAAATACGAAGAACATGGCCCTGCAGGACAGCAGTGGCAAAGCCTGCCTTGGATTTAGAAAAGAGAGGTAAATGGTAATGTTTTTTGAACGTATGAACTGAGCTCCAAGTAGCAGCTTCTAGAATGTTTCTGGTAGGAACCCCTTTGAGAAAAGCTGCAGAAGCAGATGCAGCCCTGGCGGAATGGGATCTGATCCCCTTGGGGACAGATTTACCACGGTGCATGTAGCAGAAACGAATACAATGGCTTATCCATTTTGAAATAGTCTGCTTTGAGATAGCCTTCCCCTCTGTCCCTACAGCAAATGCCACCAGTAGTTGGCTCAGACTTTCTCAGATTTTGTCCTGTTTAAGTATAATCTTAGTTGTTTGTTTACATCCAATGAATGCAGAATCCATTCCCCCTTGTTCTGTGGATTTCAGAAAAATGTAGGCAGATGAATGGTCTGGTTAAGAGCCACACTGGACACCACCTTAGGCATAAAAAGATTGGTCCAGAGGGCCACCCTGTCCAGATAAAAGATAATGAAAGGCTCCACTGCCATTAGAGCCTGTAGTGCTGAAATCCTTCTAGCTGAAGTAACTGCTAAAAGAAAGGCTGCCTTCCAAGAAAAACATTTTATGCCTGTAGTAGTGGCTGGTTCAAAAGGAGGTAGGGTGAGTTTTTCCAGCACAAAATTAAGGTCCCATGCAGGAGTCTGTGCTCTCCTGGGAGGTCTCAAATTTTTGGCCCCTCTGAGGTACTGCTTTAGCAGGGTATGAGAAAAGAGAGGAGGCTCTGTGTTGTAATGAGCCGAGATGGCAGAGGCATGGATTTTTATGGAAGAAAAAAGATAGGCCCTTGTGAAGCATCTCAGTTAAATATTGCAGAATCTAAGGAATATTGGGTATTGCTGTGTTTATTCCTTGTGCTTGATTCCGGGCACGGAATCTCTTCCATTTATCAGCATAATATGTTCTAGTACTAGGCCTTCTAGCCTCCAGAATGAGGCTGAGAGATATGACTGGTGAAATTAGTTTATTAGCCATGCTGCAAGATTCAGTGTTTGAAGCAGAGTGTGCAGAATTTGATAGTTCTGATGAGACAATAGATGAGGTGTCTGAGGCAAGTACCATGGAGGAAGGTGCAACATTCATTAGAAGTGGGTACCAGTGTTAGCGAGGCCAGTCTGGAAAAATCAAAATCATTTTTGTTTTTTCCTGTCTGAATTTTAGTAACACCTTGGAGAGCAGGGGCAGAGGGGGAAAGGCATAGACTGATAGGTTTTTCCAGCTGAAGGATAGAGCACCCACTTTCCAAGCTTTTTGTGATGAATTTTTGTGCAGAATTTGTCTGATAGTTTTGGATAGAGGCAAAAAGATAGATGTCTGGGCTCCCCAATTTTCGTGTAAACATGCTGAAGATTTGTGGATCCAGTTTCCATTCTTGTGGGTCCATGAGATTTCTGCTTAGGTCATCTGCCAGAGTATTTAGCTTTCCTGGCAGGAATTGTCATGGCTAATCTGCAAAAGGGGTAGGAGTGTGTACCCCCCTGTTTATGTACCACAAAACTGAGGTGTTGTCTATCTTTATCATTAACTGTCCTGGATGAAAGTAGTCCTTGAAGGCTGGCAGTGCATTCTGTACAGCTAGCATTTCTTTTTGACTGATATGAAGGTACATTTGATTTGGGCTACATTGGCCCTGAATGCACTTCCCTGCCAGATGAGCACCCCAAGCATAGTCTGATGTGTCTGCAGTTAAGGTTTGGACGACAGGCGGTGGAGTGAATGGCAGTCCCTTGCTTTGGTGGCAGGCCTCTGCCCACCATAGGAACTCTAGTTGCAGGCAGGGTATGATAAGAATCATTGTTTCCAGGCTGTGACTAGGTTGACTCCATAAACTTTTTAAGTACCACTGAAGTTTCCTCATACGCAGTCTTGCATATGGAATTAGGAAGAATGCAGGAGGCCATTAACCCCAAGGCTTGCATAATTTGTCTTGCAGATAGCAGGGTTTTTGTGGCCACCTGTTTAATGAAAGTTAACAAATGAATTTGCTTTTCTGGCATAAGGTAAGCCATCTGGGCAGTTGTATTCAAGCTTCACCCAGGAATTTAATTGAGAGGGTACCAGTTGCGATTTCTTTTCGTTTATAGTGTACCCTAGACAAGTTAGAACACTTTTTTTTTTTTATACAAACGCCAGATGTTTTAGAAGAATTTCCACGTTTTCTGCCTGAATTAGACAATCGTCCAGGTATGGATATAATTAAATATTTCTTTGCCTGCAAAATGCAATTACTGGAGCCAGGCATTTTGTGAAGACCCTGAGCGCAGTAGATAAGCCAAAGGGCAGTGAAGAGAACTGGTAATGCAAGTAGCCTGCTTTGAAGCGGAGTTATCTTCTGCAAGATTCCTTGATTGGGATATGCAAGTAAGCCTCTTAAGTAAAAAAGTTGCCAACCAGGCATCTTTGCCTAGCATAGGAAGTAACTGAAGAACCAGCATCTTGAATTTTAGAATGTCCAGAAATGTGTTTAGAGTGGATAAGTTCAGAATTGGATGCCATGACTTGTCTTTTCTGGGTACCAGGAAAAGCCTGGAATAGAAACCTTGTCCCTTGTTCCTCTTCTGGTACCGGGTGAATAGCCCCCATGTTTAATAGGGAAAGTACTTTTTTTTTTTTTAGCCTCTGCCCACTCATAGGTTCATAGGTTCATACTAGGCTATCTGCCCAAGGGCATTTATAAGCCTAGCCCATAGTTATGTGGCTTTCGCCACCCCTTTAGTTTGAATAAAAACTATGCCTATCATTTTGCTGTGCCTCTGTCAAGCAGTGACACTGAAGTAATCCCTGGGGTATATCTGCGATCTCCCATCCATTGGTCAAGATTCCTCTTAAACAAGGCCAGCGAGGTGCTCTGCCTCACATGTACCGGGATTTTGTTCCACAGCATAGGGAGTCTCTGGGTGATGAATCTGTTCCTCCAGCACGTTCTATTTATAACCGTGTCAAGGTGCAAGTCTCCCGCCCTTGTGGTTCTGAGGGATCTAGATTTTTTGAGGTGAAGCATATTCATCAAATCTGGGTTTGACATGGCCTTATATGTCAGGCACAGGTCACCTCTGAGCAAGCGGTATGAGACTGAATAGAGCTGGAGTTCTTTCAGTCGGGCAGCATAAGACATATTTTGAGACCCTTTATCCTTTTGGTGAGGAACTTTTGGGGCCTTTCAAGCTGCAGCAGGTGTCTGGTCAGATACATTCCGAACGGGGCATTGTACTCAATCATAGGTCTAATGAGTGATGAGTACAGGGGGACGATGACCTCCCTTGATCTAGATGTGAATCCCTTCATGTTCAGGTGGGCAATATAGAAGGTTTTCCTAACTACTTAAGCAACACGAGTGTCAAGCGAGGCTACTGTCAACCTGGGTCCCCAGATCCCTGATGACTTTTTCTGTGCTCAGTGGATTGCCACCTATATGGTAGCTAGGGGTAATCTTGTTTTTCCCGAAGGGTATGACTATGCATTTTTTGGCGTTTAACTTCAGGCCATGGCTCTGGCACCAGTTATCCGTTTCTGTGAGGCCCTTCTGGAGGATATCTGTGTCAGATGTGTTTTCGACTATGGCACCCAGTTTGCAGTCATCTGCAAACTTCGTCAGCCATAACCCTCCTGTGTTTGCTTGTACTTCAGAAAAGTAGATGCCGAACAAGTGGACCCAGGACTGAGCCCTGTGGGACACCACTTGTGACAGGCTTTGAGTCTGACATGGCTCCAGCAACTCTGACCCTGTGGGTTCTGTCACTTAGCCAGTTTGCAACCCATCTTGTGATGTATGGGTTTACATTCAAGCTGATGAGTTTTTCGATGATACCTCAGTGAGGTATTGTGTCGAAGGCCTTTGCCAGGTCGAGGTAGGCTGTATGGACTGCCTTTCCCTCATCAATGGCCTTGGTGACTGTCTCGAAAAAGTCAACCAAGTTTAAGAGGCAGGATCTGCCTTTGACAAAGCCAAACTGGGTTGGATCCAAAGTCTGCAAGTTCCCTATGTCTATTTATGAGTTCCATTATGATCCTCTCCATGGCTTTGCAGATAAGGCTTGTCAAGCTTATGGGGCGGTAATTTCCAGGGCCTGTGGAGGCACCGCCCTTATGAAGTGGGACCACAGTCGCCGTGCGCCACTCCTTGGAGTGCATTATCCTGAGGTGAGGCTAAGATTAAACAGCTGTCCTAACTGTGGGTTTAATTCCTCGTTGAGTTGAAGCACACAGCCGGGGACACCATCCGGTCCCATGGGTGCTGTGTATTGTGCCCTAGTGAGGGCAGTTCTCACCTGGGTGTTGGAGATGTTTGTGGGGCTACAATCCTCTGGACTAGATATCTCTCCTTTTTGGGAGGGGAGAAGTTTGCAGTGAACCTGTCAGCCAGTATGTTGGCAATGTGTGTAGGTTCAGTAATTTTCACATAATTTTGAACTAATTCTGAGCATATCTGGGAGTTTCCTCCTAGGTTTCTAACATAGCTAAAGAAGGCCTTATGATTGTCTTTAGAGTCCTTGGCGATTTTTCTCTCAAATTTTGCCTTGGATGATTTTATGAGAGCTCTTAGTTTTTTACTTATAATGATCAAAGGTGTCTTACCTTTCAAGGATTTTGCTCTATCTTGTAGTAGCTTCCTCCTTTTGTTGTAGAGCTTGTTTATGGCTGGGGTCCACCAGACTGGACGCTTGCCTTTGGTACAGAGAGTCTTAGTTTTGTTTGGGATTGCCTGATCCATGCAGTCCTGTAGGTGCTGGTAGAAGGCATTTGTAAGTGATTCAGCGGTTTGAGTAATGTTTACCACTGGCTCAGGGGCCTTAAAGGAGACCACACTAGTTTTTAGAAGTGTGAAATCGGCTTTTGAGAAGTTTTTCACTGTGGTCTTTTTTGTTTCAGGTGGGGGCGGGATGAGGACCTCCAGCGAGATTAGTTTATGATCTGATCTCACCAGTGAGGGGTATACTTCCGGTGTTGAACATTTTGATCCCATGTTTGTGATGATGAGATCAAGTATGTTTTCTCCTCTTGTGGGGATGGTGACTAGTTGTTCCATGGCATTTGAGTTTATGAACTCCAGGAATCTTTGGGTTAGAGTGTTCAAGCTTGAGTAGTGTTCCAAGTCTATATTAGGGTAGTTGAAGTCACCTAGTATGATGGTGTTTGGAGATACATTTATCCCCTCCAATGTTTTCAGGAAGGCCATGTGAGGTTCCTGAGTTTGAGAGGGTGGCCTGTAACATGCTACAAATTGCAGAGCAGTCTTGCCTATGGTTAATTGCACCTGGATGGTCTCCGATGCATTGTGCGTTGCCACCAACCTTGAGGTGTGGATGTCCTTTATGAATATGGACACCCCCCCCCTCCTTTCTTGTTGTCCGGATTTTAGGGCCGGAACGCATGATATGAGGTGAAACCTGTTAGTGCTGGGGTGCTCTCAGGAGCCTTGAACCAGGTTTCTGTCACAGCACAGACATCGATGTTCTCCATATTGAGAAGGGCCTCGAGTGCGTGCATCTTGAGATTGAGACTTCTGGCATTGAGCAGCATTACCCTTAGTTTTTTGATTTGGGGGCAGGTATGGTCCCCCCTTTTGGTGTTGGCAACAAGTGGAAATGAAATCTGTATCCCTGGGACACTATAGTTAGAACCCATTTGTCCTGGGTTATTAGTTCCCAGGTTTTTGCACGAAGAGCAATTCCCCCCCCCCCAAAGGAGCGGCTAAAAGATAAGTGCTTGGTAATTTTAAAGGAAAGTCACTGAGACTGTTGACCATGCGGGGGGTGTCTTATTTCCAGATTTGGAGGTGGAGGCCCCCCATTGCTTAGTCCGGAGAGTCCCCTGGGACTGAAACTTTGAGCTTTTGGTGTGTCTGTGTTTGGCTTGAGAGGATCTGGAAATAGCTGGAAAGGACCAATTCTCAGTAAGCCAGTGCCTACTAAATCTTGGAGTTTGCACTTGTCAGAAATCTTTTAGTTCATAGATTTAGCTTTATCTTCCATCTTTTTAGAACTTCTTCAGCCTTATTGCCAAACAGGCGATCCTGATTTAAAGGAGCATCCACCAATTTCGCTTTAACATGATCAGGCAGAGATTGTTCCTTAAGCCAAGTATGCCTTCTAACCACAGACCTGGTCACGGCAACCCTGCAAGGGGCTTCTAAGGAATCAAAACCACATTGCAAAGTATGTTTTCCAACTTGTTACAGCAGAATGCAAAAAATCCTGTAAATCTATTTTCCACACACTCAGAAATCATCATTTTCTATTTAAGCAGTCCAATAATATGCTGTTGATATTTTAACAAATGAAATTGGCAGTTTAAATCCCCGATTGTTAAGGTTGCAGAAGTATAAACCTTTTTACCCCATCTATCCAGCACCCTGGAGTCTCTATACGAAGGGGTAGGATTTTTAGCAGAAGACTTAATGCCCTTGGGCCCCTGAGAAATGGTTTTGGGATCTGCAACAGGATTTTTGAAAAGAAACTTGTGTGACTCAGGAACCCTGTAGTATCTGTTGGGTTTACTAGGAGCTGGAGGCAGTGAATCAGGGGCCATACAATATCTAGTATAGGAGGTATAGCCAAAGGCCTATGCTGAGGTAGAAGGAAATCCCTAAGCCTCTTTTCTGCTTCAGAAAATTCCTGACTTTCCCAGTGGATATGCTCCCTTAAGATATGTAAAGATTCTCCAGAAAAAAAAATCCCCTGGGGGCAGAGGGAATGGAATCCTCTGCAGCAGAATCCTCATAGGTAGGGAAGGACAAATCCAGGCCATTAGAAGAATCAGAAGAAACAGAGTCCTGATCAAAAGATACATAGTCAATCTCAGCCCTAGGCCTCTCTTGGGGGGGGGGGGGGTATTGACTACCCCTGATTAGAGTAATAAGATCTTCAGACATTTTGATCATTTGTTTTTTAGGCATATGGGCCTGAACATGTGGCTTGGGCATAGTTGTTTTAGACATAGATGGAGCTTTAGGCCTTAATATAGTAGATGAGTCGGTTTAATATGAAAGCCTGTAGGCCTGAATACACCCTAAGAAACCGGTGCCTGCACAGCAGCTTCGGACACATCCAAGGTAGAGACATCCGCAGGTTCCATAGTGAAGCATCTCGGGGCATACTGGACTCGGAATGGGTCTCAGTAGAGGCCTGCGAGTCAGAAGTAGCAGGCATCAGGGGCTGCGTAAGCACCTCACTAAGTACAGACAAACTGGCGACCGGCTTAGGAGAAGCGTCGTCGGGAGTTTTGGACCTCGATGGCCTGTCTCCATTTTGTTTGTGTTTTTTCAGAATTCCAGTAGTCAGATGGCAAACCGAAGTCATTTCTGTATAATTAAATTAGAGAACCAAAATATTTAGAGGCAAAAATGTATAGACTATGGATAGTGCGCTGATTAAAGCACAAAACCGACAGCAAGGTACATTGTGGTCAGGGCCTAGCCAAGGAATACAGTACAGATGGAAATCCTTATGGAGGTATTTGCTTCCCAGAAGTAATGCAATTATTAACTTTTACTGAAATTGGAAAAAAGCAAGAAAAAGTTTCCCCAACGGGGTACTTAGCTTTAAGTTGAAGACTTCGGTTCTGAAACTCGAAAACAAAAATTTCAGGAGTCGGACGACCGGCACTTGCAAACTGCTTCTGCTTTGGGCACCACATGGCAAGAAAGACTAATGCAATGGCATCAGCTGCATGTTTTATACCCCTGACCTGAAGTCATGGAAGAAGGGACAGCAACCGATGCAGGACCGAAGACTTTGTTAATCAGGCCGACTGACTGCAACCTGCCAGCAGATTACCCAAATGTAATAACTGCAACAGTGAAACACGTAGAACATCTTTGGCCTATCTGCTCTGCAGCAACATGTTCGATAGCCCTCATGGAAAGCAGGGAAAGGACTTAATTTTTGGCCTCTGTCCACTGGTTTCAAGGAAGATCTGGGAATCCTTTTGGGTTTTGCATAGTGTTGAAAAAATTTTGTATCCCTGGGACACTGTTGAGGATCCAGTGGTCGTTAGTAATGGTGGCCCAGTTGCTTGCGTGGAAAGAGTTTTCCTCAGAGAGGCACGAGCAAGTGGGCAGAGGGAGGGGGTTGAAGTGTAAAGTCATTTTGAGTTCTTATCATAAGGGGGTGGCTTTGCATTCCCTGGTTTTGAACAGGAGGAACTCCATTGCTTAGATAGTAAAGTTGTGTACACTTACCATACATGTAGATGTCACAGTGTTTTCACTGTTGCAGTCATCACACTAGGGTTATCTGCCTGCAGGTAGCCATCAGTTGGCTCGAATACCAGAATCTTGAGATTTCTGCGACGGATGCTGTCGCCTCTTCCATGACGTCAGGCTGTCAGGTGTATAAAACAGGCAGCCGATGCCATTACATCACTTTTTCTTGCCCCAGATGTCAGCAGCCCCCAAAATAGGAAGCCATTACATGCTATGAAACACCAAGTAAAAAAAAAAAAACCTTGCCATAAGATATGGCCAAAAAAAGAGGACGGGTAGAAAGTAGAGAGTCAGGCGGCTGGAGGGAGGGTAACCAGGACTGCAACAGTGAATACATTCAAACATCTACATTTATGGTAAGTGTACTGTACACAACTGTACTATGTTCTTCGTGTTTCACTGTTGCAGTCATCACACTTGGGTTGATTCCCAAAGCTGAGTAAGGGATGAGGCAGTCAAGAAGTGTTAGGGCTGGCTAGCAAGCCTTGTAAGACTGCTGTAGCAAATCCAGCTCTGGATTTAGAAAAGATAGGCAAGTGGTAATGCTTGGTGAAGTTGTGTACTGAACTCCAGGTTGCAGCTTTCAGGATGTCCCTGATGGGGACTCCCCTGAGAAGTGCTGTAGAGGTTGAGGCAGCCCTAGAGGAATGGGTTTCTGATCCTCTGTGGGTAGGTTTTCCATGGTGTTTGTAGCAGAAATGGATGCAGTGTGCTATTCTTTTGGAGATGGTTTGCGTTAAAATGGCCTTCCCCTATGCCCCTGTAGCAAAGCTGACTAGCAGCTAGTCAGATTTTCTGAAAGGTTTAGTCCTATCAAGGTAAAACCTAAGCTGTCTGTGCACGTCCAAGGAGTGCAGAATCCTTTCCCCTTTATTCTGAGGATTAGGAAAAAAGGTTGGTGAATGGATGGCATGATTTAAAGCCACACTGGATACCACACCTTGGGAATAAATGATGAATTAGTCCTCAGGGAAACCCTGTCCACATAGATGATTAAGGGTTCCAAAGCCATAGGGGCCTGTAACTCATACACTCTTCTTGCAGAAGTGATGGCTTGAAGTAAGGCGGTTTTCCGAGAGGATTTTAACTCTGCTGTAACAGCAGGCTCAAAAGGGGAGGCGTGAGCTTCTCTAGTACAAAGTTAAGGTCCCAAGCAAGAGTGGGAGTTCTCCTCGGGGGGGCTTAAATTGTTAGCTCCTCTCAGGAACCGTTTGACCAGAGGGTGAGAGAAGAGGGGTGGCTTGGTATTGTAATGAGCCACGATGGCAAAGGCATGAATCTTAATCGATGAGAAGGATAGGCCTTTGTGGAGTAGCTCTGCTAAACAATCGAGGATTTGAGTTAAGGTGGGCACGGCTGTGTCTTTCCCTGAGACTGGCTCCAAAAAACAGTATCTGTTCCACTTTTCTGAATAGGAGTTCCTAGTACTAGGCCTCCTGGCCTCAAGGATGACATCCAGCACCTGTTTGCTGGTGAAGTATTCAAGAATAAGCCAAGCTGCTAGACTCCGGGTATGCAGCTGAGGATGCAAAATCTGGCCTTCCTGCTGGGACAGCAGACAGGAGGTCTGCTGCAGGTGCCAGGGTGGCACTGCTGTCAGACTCTGTAAAAGTGGGTACCAGTGCTAGCGTGGCCAGTCTGGTGCAATAATGATCATTCTTGGTCTGTCCTATTTGATCTTGAGTAGTGCTTTTGAAAGGAGGGGCAGAGGGGAAAGGCACAGATTGAGAAGTTTTCCCATGAAAAGGATAGGGCATCCACTTTCCGTGCTTGGCTGTGGGGAGTTCTGGTGCAAAATTGCTGAATTGATGGTTTTGAGAGGAAGCAAAGAAGTCAACCTCTGGTGTCCCCCACCTGCGGATTAGAAGTTTGAATGAACTGGGTTCCAGTTTCCACTTGTGTGGGTCCATTAGATTTCTCCTTAAATAGTCTGCCGGTGAACTATGTTTGCCTGGCAGGAATTGAGCTTGCAGGTGCACTTGATTGCTCAAGGCTGTGTTCCACAGAGCCATGGCTAACCTGCAGAGCGTGTAGGAATGAGTTCACCCTTGCGTATGTACCACATTACTGTGGTGTTGTCTATCAAGAGTTGTCCTGGAAGTATAAGGTATTTGAAGGCTGTCAGTGCGTTCTGTCCAGCTAACATTTCTTTTTGATTGATATGCAGGTGCATTTGTCCTGGGCTCCATTTGCCTTGAATGCATTTGCCTGCCATTTGACCCCCCCATGCACAGTCTGATGCGTCTGTTTGTCAGGGTTTGGGCGGCAAGGGGTAGAGTGAAAGGAAGTCCCTTGTTGTGGTTGCAGGCCTCTGCCCAGCAAAGGAACTCCATCTTTAGGCAAGGAATGAAAGGAATCACTGTTTCCAGATCCTGAGAATGTTCACACCACACACTTTAAAGTACCACTGAAGTTTCCTCATATGCAGTCTTGCATATGGAACTAGGAGAATGGATGAGGCTATGAACCCTAAGGCTAGCAGTTTTTGTCTTGCAGATAGCTGGGCTTGGGTGGCCAGTAGTTTAAAGTAATTTTTCAAATGAACCTGGTTTTCTGGAGTGAGGAATGCCATCTGGAAGTTGAGTTCAAGCCTGCTCCCAGGAATACAATTTCTAGGCTGGGTACCAGATTTGATTTCTTTTCGTTAACAGTATACCCCAGAGAAGTTAGGAGTATCTTTACAAATGTCAGGTGCTGAAGTAGCAAATCCTGACTGTCCGCCTGAATCAGGCAATCGTCCAAGGATGGGTAAATTTGAATGTTTCTCTGCCTGCAGTATGCAAAGGCTGGAGACGGGCACTTTGTGAATACCCTGGGCACAGTAGATAAGCCAAAGTGAAGTGCAGAGAACTGACTGTGAATAAACCCTGCCCAGAAACAGATAGTTCCTGCAAGATTCACTTATGGGGATGTGCAGGTAAGCTTCTTTTAAGTCTAGGGTGACCAGCCAGGAGTCCTTGGCTAGCAAAAGTAGCAGCTGTTGGAGTGTAATAATTTTGAACTTTGGTACCACCAAGAAGGTGTTGAGAAATTACAGATCCAGGATAGGATGCCAAGTATTCTCTTTTCTGGGCACCAGAAACAGTCTGGAGTAGAAACCCTGTCCCCTTTGCTCTGTTGGAACAGGTTGAATAGCCCTGATGCTAAGAGAAAGTACTTGCTTTTGGGCCTCTACCTACTGGTTAGGGGGAAGGTCTAGCAATCTGCTTGGGGTTGGCAGAGAGTGGAAGCAGAATCTGTATTTCTGGGATACAATGTTTAAAACCCATTGGTCCTGGATAATGTATTCCCAGTTTTTTGCATGCAGGGTGAGTTTTCCTACTAGGGGTGCAACTACTTGGGGCATGGCCGGGAAGGATACAGGACAAGCCTTTGTAAACTTTTTCCAGAAGATGGGGGCTTAACACACCCCGTTTTTGAGATGGGAGCGCTCCACTGTTTAGATCTATGCATACCCAGAGACTGCAGTCTTTGTGGTCTGTTGCACCTGGGTTTGGACAAAGGCCTGGGAGGGGCTGGAAAGGACGAGTTTTCTGAAGGACAATGCCTACTGAATCTAGGTGGCTGTACCTGTAAGAAATCTTTAACAGTTTGCATAGATTTAGCTTTTTCCTCCACCTTTTTAAGAACTACTACTGCTTTTTGTGCCAAACATTCTTGACTTAATGGAGCGTCTAGTAATTTTGCTTTGACATGGTCTGGCAAAATTAGTTCCTTCGGCCATGCATGCCTTCTCAGAACAGACCCAGTGACAGCAGCCCTGCAAGATGCTTCTAAACCATCAAAACCACACTGCAAGGTAGGTTTACCAACTTAGTTTGCAGAATGCATAAACTTTTGTAAATCTTTATTTTCTGCACAATCAGGAATAAACAACATTTCTTGTTTAATTAGTTCCATAATATGCTGCTGGTATTTCAACATGTGAAACTGGCAATTTAAAACCCTGATGGCAAGAGTAGCAGAGGTATATACCTTCTTACCCCCATCTGTCTAAAGCCCTAGAATCCCTGTCCAAAGTGGTAGAGTTTTTGCCTGTGGTAGCATTAATACCTTTAGGTCCCTGGGAAAAGGTCTCCGGATCCACAGTAGAAAAGAAATTTGTGAGAGAGGTACACTGTAGTACCAGTCAGGCTTTCTAGGAGCAGGAGGTTAAGTATCAAGGGTAAGACTTGATTCCATGAAACCAACATCAACAATATCCATGACAGGAGGTATAGCTACAGGCCTGTGTTGAGGCAAGTCTAAAAATTCCCCGGGTCTCTTGACTGAGTACTCCCCTGGCATTCCCAGCAGAAATGCTCTTTTAGGGTATGCAAGGTTTCATTGAAAGAAAAGAAATCTGAAGGGGAAGCAGAGGGAATGGAATCCTCTGCATCTGAATCCTTATAGGTGGAGAACGGTATGTCCTGGTAATGAGAGGGATCAGAGTCATCAAACTCATGGTCTGTAGAATCAAAAGGAAAATCAATTATTTGTCTTTAAAAGGGGGAAGGCTGGCATCCCCAAATTAAAGTAATAAGGTCTTCAGCCATTCTAAGCATTTGTTGGAGGCATGGGAGCTTGAGAATACGCTTGGTCATCTGTTTCCTACCTCTGAGCCTGAGAAATTTAGTAGATTTAGTCAAAAACTAAGTAGTCCATTTAATACAAACATCAGAAGGTCTGAATACACCCTCAGAAGCCGGTGTCTGCACAGCGGCTCCAGACCCATCCAAGGTAGACACATTCACAGGTTCCATAGTCGAAGAAGCATCTTGCAGTATACAGGACTCAGAATGGTTCTCAGTAGAGGTCTGCGAATCAGTAGAAGCGTCTATCAGGGGCTGCGAAAGCGCCTCACTGAGTACAGGTGGACTGGCAACTAGTTTAACGGAAGCATCGTCAGCAGTTTTGGACCTATGCAGTCTGTCTCTATCTTTATCCTTACGTTTTTTTCAAAAAAATCGGTAGTCGGGTGGCTTATCGAAGCCATTTCAGAAAACAGAGAACAAGACCGAAAGAATTTATTGACAAAGATAACCCGACAACTAATACTTTGGGCATTAAACAAGGCACAAAACTGACATCGAGGAACGTCGTGGTATGGGCCTAATCAGGTGACAGTAAGAATAAAAATCTCGGTGAGGTATTTACTTTCCACAGGCAAGACGATTGTTAACTTTTTCTGGCATTGGTTAGAGCAAGAAAAAAAGGATCCCCAATGGGGTACTTGGCATTAAAAGACTAGGTTTGAAACTGGAAAAACGAAAATTTCGGGGTGCGGCCAACCGGCACTTGCAAACTGCTTCTGCTTCAGGCTCCCGCTCAGCACAAAAATCAGACGTAATGGCGTCATCTGCATGTTTTATACCCCTGACGACCTGAAGAAGCAACAGCATCAGACGCAGAAATCCCAAGACTCTGGCATTCGGGTCGACTGAGGGCTACCTGCAGGCAGATCACACAAGTGTGATGACTGCAACAGTGAAAAGTACAGTTTTGTACCTACCATAAATGTAGATGTCCGATAGGTATGCATCTGCAGTCATAACATATGGGTTGTCCTGCCTCAGGCAGCCCTTCGGTCGGCCGGATTCCAAAGTCTGGGTCTGGCCTCGGCTGATGTCGCACTTTCCCCGACGTCAGAGCGTCTGGGGTATAAAAGCAACAGCCAACGCCATTTTCCTCAGTTTTTCTTGCCCCAGATGCCAGGTGCCCTCTAGGAAGGCTAAATTTGGATAAATGCAAAAAAGGTTCCAAACATTTGCAAACTTATATAATTATATACATGTATATACAAACAAATACACCATAATAGATTCCCCCAGCTAGCTAAGAGGGGTAAGTACCCTAGGAATACCACTGAGGGGTAGGAGGGAGGGTAAACCTGACTGCAGATGCATACCTATCGGACACCTACATTTATGGTAGGTACAAAACTGTACTATGTCCTTCAAGGATGCATCTGCAGTCATAACATATGGGTAGAATACCACAGCCAATCTGGGGAGGAGGTACTAAGAAAAGGATAGTGTAGTTAATATCCCATGCAGGACTGCAGTAGAAAAACCTGCTCTGGATCTGGAGTATAAAGGTAGAATGTAATGTTTGGCAAATGTATGCACGGAGCTCCAAGTAGCAGCTTCTAAAATGTCCTTAGTAGCCACCCCTCGTAGAAAGGCTGTAGTGGTGTTGTGGAATGAGGCCTGATGTTTTCAAGAACTGTCTTTCCATGAAAGGAGTAACAAAATCGAATGCAATTTCCTATCCATTTTGAAATTGTCCGTTTGGAAATTGCTTTTCCTTGTACCCCAGTAGCATATGCTACAAATAATTGGTCAGTTTTTCTGCTAGTTTTAGGTCTGTCCAAGTAGTAGCGTAGTTGTCTGTGTATATCCAGGGTGTGCAGAAGTTTTTCCCCTCTATTCTGTGGATTTGGGAAGAACGTAGGCAAGTGAATAGCTTAGTTCAAGGATACCCTAGATACCACCTTTGGCATAAAAGTAGGATTGGTTCTTAGTGAAACTCTGTCCTGATGGAAGATGAGAAATGGCTGTACTGCCATTAATGCTTGTAACTCAGATACTCTTCTTGCCGAAGTTATTGCCAGAAGGAATGCAGTTTTCCAAGACAGAAACTGTAGATCTGCTGATGCTGCTGGTTCAAATGGAGGAAGTGTTAGTTTCTCCAACACAAAGTTGAGATCCAGTAGGTAGAGGGGGTTTTCTTGGAGGTTTAATATTTTTGATCCCTCTCAGAAATTGCCTGAGGAGAGGGTGTGAGAAGATAGGTGGATCCACATTGTATTCTGCTGAAATTGCTGAGGCATGAATCTTAATGGAAGAGTAGGACAGGCCATTGTGGAACAATTCTGCTAAGTATTCCAGAATGTGTCATGTTTGCCACTGTCACATCTGAGGCTTTTGATGTCTTCCAGATGAGAAATCTTTTCCATTTAGCAGAGTATGTCTTCCTTGTGGAAGGCCGGCGAGCTTCCAAGATGATGTCCTTCACTCTCTGTGATAAGGCATCTTGTCTGGGATTTAAGGAATTTTTCAGGCAGTTAGCTGCAATGTTTTCAAGTTGGGATGCATGATCTTGAAATTGTTCTGCGTCAGAAGAGGCCATAGGGGGAGAGGCCATGGTTTCGCCTGAGACAGGCTTCTCAATAATGGATACCAATGTTGCCTTGGTCAGTCTGGAGCTATCAGAATCGCTCTTGGCTGCTCCTCCCTGATCTTCAGTAGAACCTTGTACATTAATGGGAGAGGTGGGAAGGCATATACTTTTAGAGCTTTCCAGCTGAAAGAGAGAGAGTCCACCCCTCAAGCTTGTGGGTGGTATGTCCTTGAGCAGAATGTCTTCAGTTGATGGTTGAGAGGGGAGGCGAACAGATCTCCGGCATTCCCCATTCCTTTGCTATGAGTTGGAAGATGTCTGGGTGCAGCATCCATTTGTCTGCATCCATTTGTCTGCATCCATGGTAGTTCTGCTTAAGCTGTCTGCCAGTGTATTCTCTTTTCCTGGCACGAACTGGGACTGTAGTTGGATATTGAGGTTCAGGCATAGTTCCCATAGATTCATAGCCAGCCTGCAAAGAGGGTAGGAGAGTGTGCCTCCCTGCTTGTTTATGTACCACATGACCGTGGTGTTGTCTTGTCCTTATTAGCAGGTGGCCTTGATGGAGGAAAGGTTTGAAAGCCTCGATTGCATGCATCACTGCCAGCATTTCCTTTTGGTTTATGTGCATGCGTAGTTCACCTTGAGACCATAGGCCTTGGATACATTTGCCCTCCATGTGTGCTCCACATCCTTGGTCCGAAGCGTCCGTGGTGATAGTTTGTTTTGTTTTTGGTTTGTTGAAAGGCAACCCTCTGTTGGACTGGCAGGCCTGAGCCCACCACAGAAATTCCTTTTGAAGGCAAGGAATGATTCGTATCAAAGCTTCTAGACTGACTGTGTTGAGACAATACACTCCTTAGGTACCATTATAATTTTCTCATATGCAGCCTGGCCTGTGGTATCAGAATTATGCAGGATGCCATGTAACCCAGGGCCTGCAGGAATTTCCTTGCAGTAAGCTGAGTTTGTCTTGTTAGCATCATGAAGTAATCTGGAAGTTGTTTTTGTTTTTCTTCTGTGAGAAAGGCCATTTGGGTGGTTGTGTCCAGATCTGCACCCAAAAAGGTTATTCTTTGGAATGGCACAAGTCTTGACTTTTGGATGTTGACTGTGTATCCCAAGGCCTGTAGCAGGTGGATGGCATAAACCAAGTCCTTTATCAACTTTTTCTTGTTGTCCGCTTGTATAAGGCAGTCATCCAGGTATGGGTAGATCTGAATCCCGTGAAGTCTGCAGTGCAATTTAAACCCTTTTAAATTTGC